>NC_092008.1:3719541-3755369 GCF_044704955.1 Pristiophorus japonicus | reverse complement strand
GGCCCCAACTGTGACCTCTGCCTGGTGTCTACAGACCCCCCTCCCTCAATGACCGGAGCCCATTCCCCCCCCCCTCCCCCACTGACCGGAGCTATTGACCTCTCACCCCCCCCCGCCCCCCCCCCAACGGAGTGAATGATGGGGCAACCCACCACCCAATCAGACGACACTCTCTCTGGGAAGGAACTGCTTGGCGCATCTCGTGACCTGGCCCTCTATTCCCGCGGAGCGAGTTAGCTCGCTCGCTGTCGGACCCGTTGGGGGAGGGGGCGAGTGGGATTGGCCGAGCTGCCCGGGGCTCCTCGGTGATTGGCTCCCGGTCCCAGTGACGCCTTGTTTCGACCTTGAGTCAGAGGGTTAGGCCACACTTGGAGCACCGTGCACAGTTCTGGTCTCCATATACCTGGATTAGACCACACTTGGAGCACCGTGCACAGTTCTGGTCTCCATATACCTGGGTTTGACCACACTTGGAGCACCGTGCACAGTTCTGGTCTCCATATCCCTGGGTTAGACCACACTTGGAGCACCGTGCACAGTTCTGGTCTCACTATTCCTGGGCTAGACCACACTTGGAGCACTGTGCACAGTTCTGGTCTCCATAATACCTGGGTTAGACCACACTTGGAGCACCGTGCACAGTTCTGGTCTCACTATTCCTGGGTTAGACCACACTTGGAGCACTGTGCACAGTTCTGGTCTCCATATACCAGGGTTAGACCACACTTGGAGCACCGTGCACAGTTCTGGTCTCCATATACCAGGGTTAGACCACACTTGGAGCACCGTGCACAGTTCTGGTCTCCATAATACCTGGGTTAGACCACACTTGGAGCACCGTGCACAGTTCTGGTCTCACTATTCCTGGGTTAGACCACACTTGGAGCACTGTGCACAGTTCTGGTCTCCATATACCAGGGTTAGACCACACTTGGAGCACCGTGCACAGTTCTGGTCTCCATATACCAGGGTTAGACCACACTTGGAGCACCGTGCACAGTTCTGGTCTCACTATTCCTGGGTTAGACCACACTTGGAGCACTGTGCACAGTTCTGGTCTCCATATACCAGGGTTAGACCACACTTGGAGCACCGTGCACAGTTCTGGTCTCCATATACCTGGGTTAGACCACACTTGGAGCACCGTGCACAGTTCTGGTCTTCATATACCTGGGTTAGACCACACTTGGAGCACCGTGCACAGTTCTGGTCTCCATATACCTGGGTTAGGCCACACTTGGAGCACCGTGCACAGTTCTGGTCACCATATTATAAAAAGAATATAGAGGCACTGGAGAGGGGGCAGAGAATATTTACAAGGACGATACCAGAAGTGAGAGGTGATAACTATCAGGAAAGGATGAACAGGTTGGGTCTCTTTGCTCTGGATCAGAGAATGCTGAGGGGTGACCCGATCGAGCAACGTAAAATGATGAAGGGGTATCGATAGGGTAGACCGAGAGATGATGTTCCCACTTGTGGGGGAGACCAGAACTAGGGGGCCACCAGTATAAGACAGTCACTAATAAACCCGATGGGGAATTCAGGAGAAACTTCTTTACCCAGAGAGCGGTGAGAATGTGGAGCTCGCTGCCACAGGGAGGGGTTGAGGCGAATAGTATCGATGCATTTAAGGGGAAGCTGGATAAACACACGGGGGAGAAAGGAATAGAAGGAGATGGTGATGGGGTGAGATGGAGAGGGGTGGGAGGGGGCTGGTGTGGACTATAGACCCCGGCACGGAGCGGTGGGGCCCAATGGCCTGTTTCTGGGCTGTAATATTCGATGCAAGGTTCCCCTCCGAGTCTCTCTCACACACACACACACACACACACACACACCATCCCTTGACTTGGAAATATATCGGCCGTTCCTTCATCGTCGCTGGGTCACAATCCTGGAACTCCCTCCCGAACAGCACTGTGGGAGCACCTGTTACGTATGTAAACATTACCAATGTGTAAGACTTGCCACCAGGGGCCGCACCTGTGGGAGGCCCCAGGGTCACCTGTACAGCCTCGGCAAGCAGGTATGAAAGGCAGTCGACCTCCGCACTCTGCAGTTGCATTGAAGAGACCAAGGTCACGACAGTTTGAGCTTACAGCACACAGTCTTGTGGAGTAATTTAGTGGCAAAAAAACAGGAAGGCAGAATATTATCTGAAATGGTGACAGATTAGGAAAAGGGGAGGTGCAACGAGACCTGGGTGTCATGGTACATCAGTCATTGAAAGTTGGCCATGCAGGTACAGCAGGCGGTGAAGAAGGCAAATGGCATGTTGGCCTTCATAGCGAGAGGATTTGAGTACAGGGGCAGGGAGGTCTTACTGCAGTTCTACAGGGCTTTGGTGAGACCTCACCTGGAATATTGTGTTCAGTTTTGGTCTCCTAATCTGAGGAAGGACATTTTTGCTATTGAGGGAGTGCAGCGAAGGTTCACCAGACTGATTCCCGGGATGGCAGGACTGACATATGAAGAAAGACTGGATCAACTGAGCTTATATTCACTGGAGTTTAGAAGGATGAGAGGGGATCTCATTGAAACATATAAAATTCTGACGGGACTGGACAGGTTAGATGCAGGAAGAATGTTCCCGATGTTGGGGAAGTCCAGAACCAGGGGTCACAGTCTAAGGATAAGGGGGTAGGCCATTTAGGACCGAGATGAGGAGAAACTTCTTCACCCAGAGAATTGTGAACCTGTGGAATTCTCTACCACAGAAAGTTGTTGAGGCCAGTTCGTTCGATATATTCAAAAGGGAGTTAGATGTGGCCCTTATGGCTAAAGGGATCAAGGGGTATGGAGAGAAAGCAGGAATGGGGTACTGAGGTGAATGATCAGCCATGATCTTATTGAATGGCGGTGCAGGCTCGAGGGGCCGAATGGCCTACTCCTGCACCTATTTTCTATTTTTCTGTTTCCCTCAGTCCCGCCCCTCCGACAGCGCAGTGCGGCGCTCCCTCAGTACCACCCCTCCGACAGTGCGGCGCTCCCTCAGTACCACCCCTCCGACAGTGCGGCGCTCCCTCAGTACCACCCCTCCGACAGTGCGGCGCTCCCTCAGTACCACCCCTCCGACAGTGCGGCGCTCCCTCAGTACCGCCCCTCCGACAGCGCGGCGCTCCCTCAGTACCGCCCCTCCGACAGCGCAGTGCGGCGCTCCCTCAGTACCGCCCCTCCGACAGCGCAGTGCGGCGCTCCCTCAGTCCCGCCCCTCCGACAGCGCAGGCTCGAAGGGCCGAATGGCCTACTCCTGCACCTATTTCTGTATCAGTACCTTCACCACACGGACTGTAGCGGTTCAAATCCACTTTTTAAACATTCGTTCACTGGATGTGGGTGTCGCTGGCCAGGCCTGGCGTTTATTGCCCGTCCCTAATCGCCCCTTGAGAAGGTGGTGGTGAGCCCCCTTCTTGAACCGCTGCAGTCCGTGTGGTGAAGGTGCTCCCACAGTGCTGTTAGGGAGGGAGTTCCAGGATTGGGACCCAGCGACGATGGAGGAACGGCCGATATATTCCCAAGTCGAGGGATGGTGTGTGTGTGACTGGGAGGGGAACGTGGAGGGGGTGGTGTTCCCATGGACCTGCTGCCCTTGACCTTCTAGGCGGTAGAGGTCGCGGGTTCGGGAGGTGCTGGCGAAGAAGCCTTGGCGAGTTGCCGCAGTGCATCTTGTGGACGGTGCACACTGCAGCCACGGTGCGCCGGTGGTGGAGGGAGTGAGTGTTGGAGGTGGTGGGGAGCGTGGCCCAGTTGACATCCAAGCGAGGCCCACCTCCAGGGACTGGTTCGCGAGATGTGTTGCGCTCCAGGTGCCAGTGTGCAATTGGCACCGCTTGTTCTATTTCTGGTGCTGTGCCCACGGAGGCGATGAATGAGCTCGGGATCAGAGCTCGACGCCACTTGGCTCCAACTGGTTTAACTTAATTACAGGAATTCACACCTGAAAGGGTAGAGCCAGTCTCGGCTCGCAGCCGAGAGATGCAGAAGGCATAATGCGTTGTATCCCTTCCTCATCGAAGGCAGACTTGCATTCATATAGCACCTTTCCCCACCTCCAGACGTCCCAACGCGCCTCACAGCCAATGAAGCACTTTGTTTCGGAGTGCGCTCACTGTTGTATTGTGGGAAACGCCAATTAGCGCACAGCAAGCTCCCACACACAGAGCGATGTGATAATGACCCGGATCGTCTGTTGGTCGAGGGATAAATATTGGCCCCAGGACACCGGGGAGAACTCCCCCTGTTCTTCTTCCAATAGTGGCCCCGGGATCTTTTACATCCACCCGAGAGGGCAGACGGGAC
Source organism: Pristiophorus japonicus (assembly GCF_044704955.1). Lineage (NCBI taxonomy): Eukaryota > Metazoa > Chordata > Chondrichthyes > Pristiophoridae > Pristiophorus > Pristiophorus japonicus. The sequence goes on along the minus strand of NC_092008.1, from coordinate 3,751,067 downwards.
CTCGGTTTAATGTCTCATCCGAAATATAGCCCCTCCGACAGTGCGGCACTCCCTCAGTACCTCCTCTCCGACAGTGCGGCGCTCCCTCAGCACCGCCCCTCCGACAGTGCGGCGCTCCCTCAGCACCGCCCCTCCGACAGTGCGGCGCTCCCTCAGCACCGCCCCTCCGACAGTGCGGCGCTCCCTCAGCACCGCCCCTCCGACAGTGCGGCGCTCCCTCAGCACCGCCCCTCCGACAGTGCGGCGCTCCCTCAGCACCGCCCCTCCGACAGTGCGGCGCTCCCTCAGCACCGCCCCTCCGACAGTGCGGCGCTCCCTCAGCACCGCCCCTCCGACAGTGCGGCGCTCCCTCAGCACCGCCCCTCCGACAGTGCGGCACTCCCTCAGTACCGCCCCTCCGACAGTGCGGTGCTCCCTCAGTACCGCCCCTCCGACAGTGCGGCGCTCCCTCAGCACCGCCATTCCGACAGTGCGGCACTCCCTCAGTACCGCCCCTCCGACAGTGCGGCGCTCCCTCAGTACTGCCCCTCCGACAGTGCGGCGCTCCCTCAGTACTGCCCCTCCGACAGTGCGGCGCTCCCTCAGCATTGCACTAGGAATGTCAGCCTAGATTTTTGTGCTCGAATCTCTGGAGTGGGACTTGAACCCACAACCTTCTGACTGAGGTGAGAGTGCTGCCCACTGAGACAGAAAGAATGCAAAAGAGAGAAACAGAGAAAAAGTGAGAGAGGTGGCCTTGGTCTCCTTACCTAAGGAAGGATATATTTGCCATTGAGGGAGTGCAGCGGAGGTTCACCAGACTGATTCCTGGGATGGGGGGGGATTGTCCTATGAGGAGAGATTGAGCAGACTGGGCCGATATTCTCTGGAGTTTAGAAGAATGGGAGGTGGCCTCATTGAAACATCTCCGATTCTGAGGGGGATTGACAGGGTAGATGCAGGGAGGATGTTTCCCCCCGGGGCTGGGGAGTCTAGAACCAGGGGTCTCTCAGTCTCAGGATAAGGGCTCGGCCATTTAGGACTGAGATGAGGAGGAATTTCTTCACTCAGAGGGGGGTGAATCTTTGGAATTCTCTGCCCCAGAGGGCTGTGGAGGCTCAGTTGTTGAGTATATTCAAGGCCGAGATCGATAGATTTTTGGACTCGAGGGGAATCGAGGGATCGGGCGGGAAAGTGGAGTTGAGGTCGATGATCAGGCCATGATCTCATTGAATGGCGGAGCAGGCTCGAGGGGCCGAATGGCCGACTCCTGCTCCGAATCCTTCTGCTCCGATGTTCTTATGTAAATTGCAAAGAAGTCAGGCGAAAGAGGGATGCTTTGAGGGTGGTCCCCTGTAACGTTTCCTCTGCCCACCTTTGGCCCGTTTGCCCGTGAAGGAGTTCCGAGTAGAGCGCTCGCTTTGGGGGAGTCTCGTGTCGGGGGGCATGCGGACAATGTGGCCCTGCCCAGCGGGGCTGGTCAAGTGTGGTCAGTGCTTCGATGCTGGGGATGTTGGGCCTGGTCGAGGACGCTAACGTTGGTGCGTCTGTCCTCCCGGGGGATTTGCAGGATCTTGCGGAGACATCGTATAAAAGCAGGGAAGTCTTGCTCCAGTTATACAGGGTATTGGTGAGGCCACACCTGGAGTACTGCGTGCAGTTTCGGTTTCCATATTTACGAGAGGATATACTTGCTTTGGAGGCAGTTCAGAGAAGGTTCACTCGGTTGATTCCGGGGATGAGGGGGTTGACTTATGAGGAAAGGTTGAGTAGGTTGGGCCTCTACTTATTGGAATTCAGAAGAATGAGAGGTGATCTTATCGAAAGGTATAAGATTATGAGGGGGCTCAACAAGGTGGATGCAGAGAGGATGTTCCTACTGATGGGGGAGACTAGAACTAGGGGGCATGGTCTTAGAATAAGGGGTCGCCCATTTAAAACTGGTATGAGGAGGAATTTCTTCTCTCTGAGGGTTGTAAATCTGTGGAATTCGCTGCCTCAGAGAGCTGTGGAAGCCGGGACATTGAATATATTTAAGACAGAGATAGACAGTTTCTTAACCGATAAGGGGGCGGGCAGGGAAGTGGAGCTGAGTCCATGATCGGATCAGCCATGATCGTATTAAATGGCGGAGCAGGCTCGAGGGGCCGTATAGCCTACTCCTATTTCTGATGGTCTTCTGAAAGGGGATGATGGGCTGAATCGAGATGGTAATGACAGAGGTGAGGGAACAAAAGATGTGTCTACATAGGGTGTGAATGACAGAATAATTACCAGTTGCCGTGGAAAACCAAGACAAGCAAACAAAAAATAAAGAGCAGTGGGGCGTGGAGTTATTGTTTTAAAAAAAAAGATAGCAAGGACAGGGGACAAAATGTGGGCAGAGGGTGCTCTCTGAAATTGTTGAACTCGATGTCGAGTCCAGAGACTCGAAAGTGCCTCAGCGAAAGATGAGATGTCCCCGGTGTCAAAACTTTGTCTTGTGGTCGTCGTCATCATGATCGGCAGTCCCTTGGAATCGAGGAAGACTTGCTTCCACTCTTAGCACGAGTCCTTAGGTGGCTGAACAGCCCAATACAGGAACCACAGTCTCTGTCACAGGTGGGACAGACAGTGGTTGAGGGAAGGGGAGGGTGGGACAGGTTTGCCGCACGCTCCTTCCGCTGCCTGCGCTTGGTTTCTGCACGCTCTCGGCGACGAGACTCGAGGTGCTCAGCGCCCCCCCCCCCGGATGCACTTCCTCCACTTGGGGCGGACTGGTCTTTGGGCCCAGGGACTCCCAGGTGTCGGTGGGGGATGTTGCACTTTATCAGGGAGGCTTTGAGGGTGGTCCCTTGTAACGTTTCCTCTGCCCACCTTTGGCTCGTTTGCCCGTGAAGGAGTTCCGAGTCGAGCGCTTGGCTTTGGGGAGTCTCGTGTCTGGGGGACATGCGGACAATGTGGGCCCTGCCCAGCGGAGCTGGTCGAGTGTGGTCAGTGCTTCGATGCCGGGGATGTTGGGCCTGGTCGAGGACGCCAACGTTGGTGCGTCTGTCCTCCCGGGGGATTTGCAGGATCTTGCGGAGACAGCGTTGGCGGTATTTCTCCCGCGACTCGAGGTGTCTACTGTCCACGGTCCGTGTCTCTGAGCCGCACAGGAGGGCGGGTATCACTACAGCCCTGTGGACCATGGATTTGAGGGCCCTGTAACACCCGTGTTAAGCGCCTTGGGACGTTTTACTGTGTTGAAGGCGCTGTATGAATGCAAATTGCTGTGCAGTGTTGAAATATTAACGGCCATCCTCTCTCTCCCTCTCTCTGCACAGGTCGGAGGCCGAGAACTCGAGGTCAGTCAGGTCTGTAACCACCTGTTTCTCTCTATCTCTATATCCCTTTGGAGTTTCTCGCTGTGCAGCGATGACGCAGCCTTAACACGAGCGTTTTGTTATTGTGGGGGTCGGGTGGTCTTTTTATTCTGAGGAGCAGAAGTTCTCCGAAGGGTGTGAAATCTGGGCGGGAAGCTGGCAAAGTCGAGCGCGTTTGTTTTTTTTCTTCTCTCCTTTTTTGCGATCGCGGCGTCTCGGACAACGCTTCTGACGGGTCCGTCTTTGGCGGAGGAGGAGAGGGGGGGGGTCTCGAAATGAGCCCCCCCCTTCCCCCTCCCCTTCCCCCTTCCCCCTCCCCCTGCCGTGTCGCACTCGTTCAACGCGGGCGAACCTGCTCTTGGCGCGCCGGCTCATGGTCCTGTCGCTCCTGTTCCGCGCAGGGGGTCTCGCGGTGGGCTTCCCGGCGACGCCCGCCTGCTTCCGCGCGGCCCGGTCAGAACCGTGAAAACCCGCTTCGGTGATAAAGCAGGAAAAGACAAACCGCGTGTCGGGCAGCACCTGCGGAGAGTGAAGTGGGAAGAGCAAGTTACCATTTAAATGGAGAAAGATTGCAAAGTGCCGCAGTGCAGCGGGACCTGGGGGTTACTTGTGCATGAAACACAAAAGGTTAGGATGCAGGTACAGCAAGTGATCAGGAAGGGCCAATGGGATCTTGGCCTTTATTGCAAAGGGGATGGAGTAGAAAAGCAGGGAAGTCTTGTACATTAAACATAGAAAACATAGAAAATAGGTGCAGGAGTAGGCCATTCGGCCCTTCGAGCCTGCACCGCCATTCAATGAGTTCATGGCTGAACATGCAACTTCAGTACCCCCTTCCTGCTTTCTCGCCATACCCCTTGATCCCCCGAGTAGTAAGGACTTCATCGAACTCCCTTTTGAATATATTTAGTGAATTGGCCTCAACAACTTTCTGTGGTAGAGAATTCCGCAGGTTCACCACTCTCTGGGTGAAGAAGTTTCTCCTCATCTCGGTCCTAAATGGCTTACCCCTTATCCTTCGACTGTGACCCCTGGTTCTGGACTTCCCCAGCGTCGGGGACATTCTTCCTGCATCTAACCTGTCTGAACCCATCAGAATTTTAAACGTTTCTATGAGGTCCCCTCTCACTCTTCTGAACTCCAGTGAATACAAGCCCAGTTGATCCAGTCTTTCTTGATAGGTCAGTCCCGCCATCCCGGGAATCAGTCTGGTGAATCTTCGCTGCACTCCCTCAATAGAAAGAATGTCCTTCCTCAGGTTAGGAGACCAAAACTGTACACAATACTCCAGGTGTGGCCTCACCAAGGCCCTGTACAACTGTAGCAACACCTCCCTGCCCTTGTACTCAAATCCCCTCGCTATGAAGGCCAACATGCCATTTGCTTTCTTAACCGCCTGCTGTACCTGCATGCCAACCTTCAATGACTGATGTACCATGACACCCAGGTCTCGTTGCACCTCCCCTTTTCCTAATCTGTCACCATTCAGATAATGATTTAGACGAGGGGATTAAATATAATATCTCCAAGTTTGCGGATGACACTAAGTTGGGTGGCAGTGTGAGCTGCGAGGAGGATGCTATGAGGCTGCAGGGTGACTTGGACAGGTTAGGTGAGTGGGCAAATGCATGGCAGATGCAGTATAATGTGGATAAATGTGAGGTTATCCACTTTGGTGATTAAAAACAGGAAGGCAGAATATTACCTGAATGGTGACAGATTAGGAAAAGGGGAGGTGAAACGAGACCTAGGTGTCATGGTACATTAGTCATTGAAGGTTGGTATGCAGGTACAGCAGGCGGTTAAGAAGGCAAATGGCATGTTGGCCTTCATAGCGAGGGGATTTGAGTACAGGGGCAGGGAGGTGTTACTGCAGTTGTACAGGGCCTTGGTGAGACCACACCTGGAGTATTGTGTACAGTTTTGGTCTCCTAACTTGAGGAAGGACATTCTTGCTATTGAGGGAGTGCAGCGAGGGTTCACCAGACTGATTCCCGGGATGGCGGGACTGACCTATCAAGAAAGACTGGATCAACTGGGCTTGTATTCACTGGAGTTCAGAAGAATGAGGGGAGATCTCATAGAAACGTTTAAAATTCTGGCGGGTTTAGACAGGTTAGATGCAGGAAGAATGTTCCCGATGTTGGGGAAGTCCAGAACCAGGGGTCACAGTCTAAGGATAAGGGGTAAGCCATTTAGGACCGAGATGAGGAGAAACTTCTTCACCCAGAGAATTGTGAACCTGTGGAATTCTATACCACAGAAAGTTGTTGAGGCCAATTCACTAAATATATTCAAAAAGGAGTTAGATGCAGTCCTTACAACTAGGGGGATCAAGGGGTATGGCGAGAAAGCAGGAATGGGGTACTGAAGTTGCATGTTCAGCCATGAACTCATTGAATGGTGGTGCAGGCTCGAAGGGCCGAATGGCCTACTCCTGCACCTATTTTCTATGTTTCTATGTTTGAAAAATTTGCTGGAGTTCTTTGAGGATGTAACGAACAGGGTGGATAAAGGGGAACCAGTGGATGTGGTGTATTTGGATTTCCAGAAGGTATTTGACAAGGTGCCACATAAAAGGTTACTGCACAAGATAAAGTTCACCAGGTTGGGGGTAATATATTAGCATGGATAGAGGATTGGCTAACGAACAGAGAACAGAGAGTCAGGATAAATGGTTCATTCTCGGGTTGGCAACCAGTAACCAGTGGGGTGCCGCAGGGATCAGTGCTGGGTCCTCAACTATTTACAATCCACATTAACGACTTGGAAGAAGGGACCGAGTGTAACGTAGCCAAGTTTGCTGATGATACAAAGATGGGAGGAAAAGCAATGTGTGAGGAGGACACACAAAATTAGCAAAAGGACATAGACAGGTTAAGTGAGTGGGCAAAAATTTGGTAGATGGAGTATAATGTTGGAAAGTGTGAGGTCATGCATTTTGGCAGAAAAAAATCAAAGAGCAAGTTATTATTTAAATGGAGAAAGATTGCAAAGTGCTGCAGTACAGTGGGACCTGGGGGTACTTGTGCATGAAACACAAAAGGTTAGTATGCAGGTACAGGAAGTGATCAGGAAGGTCAATGGTATCTTGGCCTTTATTGCAAAGGGGATGGAGTATAAAAGCAGGGAAGTCTTGCTACAGTTATACAGGGTATTGGTGAGGCCACACCTGGAGTACTGCGTGCAGTTTTGGTTTCTATATTTACGAAAGGATACACTTGCTTTGGAGGCAGTTCAGAGAAGGTTCACTCGGTTGATTCCGGGGATGAGGGGATTGACTTATGAGGAAAGGTTGAGTAGGTTGGGCCTCTACTCATTGGAATTCAGAAGAATGAGAGGTGATCTTATCGAAACGTATAATATTATGAGGGGGCTTGACAAGGTGGATGCAGAGAAGATGTTTCTACTGATGGGGGAGAGTAGAACTAGGGGCATGATCTTAGAATAAGGGGCCGCCCATTTAAAACTGAGATGAGAAATTTCTTCTCTGAGGGTTGTAAATCTGTGGAATTCGCTGCCTCAGAGAGCTGTGGAAACCGGGACATTGAATAAATTTAAGGTGGAGATAGACAGTTTCTTAACCGATAAGGGGGCGGGCAGGGAAGTGGAGCTGAGTCCATGATCGGATCAGCCATGATTGTATTAAATGGCGGAGCAGGCTCGAGGGGCCGAATGGCCGACTCCTGCTCCTATTTCATATGTTCTTATGCGGAGGGCTAACAAGGCAAGGGAATACACATTAAATGGTCGGACACGGAGACGTATAGAGGAACAAAGGGATTTTGGAGTGCAGGTCCACAGATCGCTGAAGGTAGCAAGCCAGGGAGACAAGGTGGTTAGGTAGACATACCCTCTGTCACAGGTGGGACAGACAGACGTTGAGGGAAGGGGAGGGTGGGACTGGTTTGCCGCACGCTCCTTCCGCTGCCTGCGCTTGGTTTCTGCACGCTCTCGGCGACGAGACTCGAGGTGCTCAGCGCCCTCTCGGATGCACTTCCTCCACTTCGGGCGGACTGGTCTTTGGCCCAGGGACTCCCAGGTGTCGGTGGGGATGTTGCACTTTATCAGGGAGGCTTTGAGGGTGGTCCCTGTAACGTTTCCTCTGCTCACCTTGGACTCGTTTGCCGTGAAGGAGTTCCGAGTAGAGCGCTTGCTTTGGGGAGTCTCGTGTCTGGGGGACATGCGGACAATGTGGCCCTGCCCAGCGGAGCTGGTCGAGTGTGGTCAGTGCTTCGATGCTGGGGATGTTGGGCCTGGTCGAGGACGCTAACGTTGGTGCGTCTGTCCTCCCAGGGGATTGGCAGGATCTTGCGGAGACAGCGTTGGTGGTATTTCTCCATCGACTTGAGGTGTCTACTGTACATGGTCCATGTCTCTGAAGCATATATGGGAGAGAAGCAACGTGATCTGGGAATACAGATACATAAATTTCAATGATTCGACGATATGAATCCCTTCGTGAAACGATACGTGTATGAGAGTCTGTCCTGTGGTAGGAAATGCAATGATTCTGTGATATTTGTTACGAATGGGGTAATATATTAGCATGGATAGAGGATTGGCTAACGAACAGAAAACAGAGAGTCGGGATAAATGGGTCATTCTCTGGTTGGCAATCAGTAACTAGTGGGGTGCCGCATGGGTCAGTGCTGGGACCCCAACTATTTACAATCTATATTAACGACTCGGAAGAAGGGACTGAGTGTAACGTAGCCAAGTTTGCTGATGATACAAAGATGGGAGGAAAAGCAATGTGTGAGGAGGACACAAAAAATCTGCAAAAGGACACAGACAGGCTCAGTGAGTGGGCAAAAATTTGTCAGATGGAGTATAATGTTGGAAAGTGTGAGGTCATGCACTTTGGCAGAAAAAAAATCAAAGAGCAAGTTATTATTTAAATGGAGAAAGATTGCAAAGTGCCTCAGTACAGCGGGACCTGGGGGTTACTTGTGCATGAAACACAAAAGGATAGTATGCAGGTACGGCAAGTGATCAGGAAGGGCCAATGGTATCTTGGCCTTTATTGCAAAGGGGATGGAGTATAAAAGCAGGGAAGTCTTGCTCCAGTTATACAGGGTATTGGTGAGGCCACACCTGGAGTACTGCGTGCAGTTCTGGTCTCTGTATTTAAGGAAGGATATACTTGCTTTGGAGGCAGTTCAGAGAAGGTTCACTCGGTTGATTCCGGGGATGAGGGGGTTGACTTATGAGGAAAGGTTGAGGAGGTTGGGCCTCTACTCATTGGAGTTCAGAAGAATGAGAGGTGGTCTTATCGAAACGTATCAGATTCTGAGGGGGGCTGGACAAGGTGGATGCAGAGAGGATGTTTCCACTGATGGGGGAGACTAGAACTAGGGGGCATGGTCTTAGAATAAGGGGCCGCCCATTTAAAACTGAGATGAGGAGGAATTTCTTCTGGTGAATCTGTGGAATTCTCTGCCCCAGAGAGCTGTGGGGGGCTGGGTCATTGAATACATTTAAGGTGGAGATAGACAGATTTTTGAGCGATAAGGGAGTGAAGGGGCGGGCGGGGAAGTGGAGCTGAGCCCATGATCGAATCAGCCACGATCGTATTAAATGGCGGAGCAGGCTCGAGGGGCCGAATGGCCGACTCCTGCTCCTGTTTCTTGTGTCCTTAAAGCCCGATGAGATGCCGTTTCAGAAAATGTGTTCCCGGGAAGGTGAATAAGCCGGGTTCATACAGAAACCGATTAAGGGGCGGCCGCTGTTATGTAAGCATTGGGTGAGTCTCCTGTAAAGGTCAGTTAAGAGAGAAAACAATGAAAGCCTTGCATTTATATAGCACCTGTCACATATACCGGACGTCCCAAAGCGCCTCACAGCCAATGAAGTACAATCGGAGTGCGCTCACTGTTGTATTGTGGGAAACGCCAATTTGCGCACAGCAAGCTCCCACACACAGCGATGTGATAATGACCCGGATCGTCTGTTTTAGTGATGTTGGTCGAGGGATAAATATTGGCCTCAGGACACCGGGGAGAACTCCCCCTGCTCTTCTTCCAATAGTGGCCCCGGGATCTTTTACATCCGCCCGAGAGGGCAGACGGGGGCCTCGGTTTAACGTCTCATCCCGAAATACACACCTCCGACAGTGCGGCGCTCCCTCAGTCCCGCCCCTCCGACAGTGCGGCGCTCCCTCAGTACCGCCCCTCCGACAGTGCGGCGCTCCCTCAGTCCCGCCCCTCCGACAGTGCGGCGCTCCCTCAGTCCCGCCCCTCCGACAGTGCGGCGCTCCCTCAGTCCCGCCCCTCCGACAGTGCGGCGCTCCCCCAGTCCCGCCCCTCCGACTGTGCGGGGCTCCCCCAGTCCCGCCCCTCCGACAGTGCGGCGCTCCCTCAGTCCCGCCCCTCCGACAGTGCGGCGCTCCCTCCGTACCGCCCCTCCGACAGTGCGGCGCTCCCTCAGTACCGCCCCTCCGACAGTGCGGCGCTCCCTCAGTACCGCCCCTCCGACAGTGCGGCGCTCCCTCAGTACCGCCCCTCCGACTGTGCGGGGCTCCCTCAGTACCGCCCCTCCGACAGTGCAGACTCTTGGGGAATCGAGGGATATGGGGATTGAGTGGGAAAGTGGAGAGGAGGTCGATGATCAGCCGTGATCTTATTGAATGGCGGAGCAGGCTAGAGGGGGGCGACTCCTGCTCCCAATTCTTATGTTATCTTGCGTAAAAGCTGGGCTTTGACTGGAGGTGAGCGAGGGAGTGTGTGCATGTAACCTCGGACATCACAGTGCCTAGCGCCCTGGGGCGTAGTTCCCCGTTACCTAGCGCCCTGGGGCCTAGTCCCCTGTTGCCTAGCACCCTGGGGCCTAGTCCCTCGTTGCCTCGCGCCCTGGGGCCTAGTTCCCCGTTGCCTCGCGCCCTGGGGCCTAGTTCCCCATTGCCAAGCGCCCTGGGGCCTAGTTCCCCATTGCCAAGCGCCCTGGGGCCTAGTTCCCCATTGCCTAGCACCCTGGGGCCTAGTCCCCCGTTGCCTAGCACCCTGGGGCTTAGTTCGCCATTGCTTGGCGCCCTGGGGCCTAGTTCCCCATTGCCTAGCACCATGGGGCCTAGTTCGCTGTTGCTTAGTTTCATGTATTGAACTATCATTGTAATCCATGTATAAGCTGACCGAAGTTGTACACCTTGAGAACATTGACCACAAGGGGGTGAACTTGTGGGAGACACTCCTAACCTGGACTTTCCGGTATAAAAGGGGAAGCTCCACCCACCTTCATCACTTGAGGTCTTGGTAATAAAGGTAACTGGTCACAGAGTGACTTTCTCTCAAGTATGGGCCTCGTGTACATTTATACTGCATAGTAAGGACATATCACTGGCGACGAGAAACTGAGATTTAAACCATGCGAGCAGGGCCACTAGCAGCACAGAAGAGAGGTATTGTGTTGGTGATGATTGGGACGACTTTATTGAGAACTACAGCAAAGTTTGGTCACTAAGGAATGGTTGGGACAGGATTCGGCCGACAAACGCAGGGCCCATCTCCTGACGGTTTGTGGATCCAGGACGTACTCCCTGATGAAGGACCTTCTAGCGCCAGAGAAGCCGGCAGACAAGACGTTCGAAGAGCTCAGTAAGTTGATCGGGGAACACTTTAAACCGGCGAGCAGCATGCACATGGTGAGACACCGGTTTTACACTCACCGGCGGCGAGAAGGGCAAAGCGTTCCAGACTTCGTGGCAGACCTTCGGCGACTGGCGAGACTATGTAAGTTCCCAGATGCATGCAGGGCGGAGATGCCGCGAGACTTTTTTTTATTGCGGGCATCGGGCACGCTGGGGTTTTCAGGAAACTGATTGAGACCAAAGATTTGACCTTGGGAGCGGCGGCTCTGATAGCCCAGACATTTATCTCAGGGGAGGAAGAGACCAGAATGATGTATGACAAAAATCTTGGCTCAAATGCGGCAAACGACCAGGGAGTTAACATTGTTAACGCGGCACACAGCTCTCCAGGCAGTCAAGGGCAATCGCACATGCCCCAGCATGTAGTCAAACCCAAAGGGGGAATTCAACAGAGACAATGGCTAGCTGAACGGTGATTCATGCCATTGCAAGGGACAATGCGGCCAGTAATGGGGCCATCAACACCTGTCAATGGTGCGCTTAAGGACAGTTACAGAAACATTCAGAGACGGTCGACTGGTAATGGACCTTTTGTTTCCAACAATGGGGCCTCTAGCTCATGCTGGAGGTGTGGAGGCAAACACCCAGCCAGAGCTTGCAGGTATCAGCAATATACCTGCAGAAACTGCAACGTCAGCGGTCACTTGGTGCGTATGTGCAGGAAGCCTGCAGCCAGGTTGATGTACGAGGAGGATGGGCCCAATGTAAGCCCTACGAGGCCAAATGGACACTGGGGGAAATCGCTGGAAGCTGAAGTTCAGCGAGTTCATGTGGAGCATGTATACAGTTCATACACCAGGACGCCACCGATAATGATTAAAGTGCTCCTCAATGGCATCCCAGTATCAATGGAGCTAGACACGGGGGCCAGCCAGTTCCTGATGAGTATCAAACAGTTCGAAAGGTTGTGGGTGTCCAAGGCCAGGAGGCCAAAATTATTGCCGATTGACGCACAGCTACGGACATATACAAAGGAGATTATTCCGGTGCTAGGCAGCGCCACGGTAGTCGTGACCCACAAAGATTCGGAGAACAGGTTGCCATTCTGGATTGTCCCGGGGGACGGTCCCGCACTACTGGGGAGGAGTTGGCTTGCTGTCATGAACTGGAAATGGGGCGATGTCAATGCAATTTCCTCTGTGGAGCGAGTATCATGCTCACAGGTCCTGGACAAATTTGACTCATTATTTCAACCCAGCATCGGCACTTTCATGGGGCCAAGGTAGTAATTCACATAAACCCGGACACCAGGCCAGTACACCACAAGGCCAGAGTGGTGCCGTACGTGATGCGGGAAAAGATAGAAGGCGAATTGGACCGCCTGTTGAGGGAAGGCATCATCTCGCCAGTCGAATTCAGTGACTGGGCGAGCCCGATTGTGCCGGTGCTCAAGGCAGATGGGTCGGTCAGGATATGTGGCAATTACAAGGCCGCCATCAATTGAGTGTCACTCCAAGACCAGTACCCGCTACCGAGAGCGGAGGACCTCTTTGCGACGCTATCCGGTGGCAAACTTTTTTCAAAATTGGACCTGACCTCAGCTTACATGACCCAGGAGCTGGCGAGTGAGTCGAAGAAGCTGACCACCATCACGACACACAAGGGGTTGTTTGAGTACAACAGATGTCCGTTCGGGATTCGCTCGGCCGCCGCGATCTTCCAGCGAAATATGGAAAGCCTCCTCAAGTCGATTCCAGGGACGGTGGTTTTTCAAGATGGCATCCTCATTACGGGTTACGATACTGAAGAACACCTCCACAACCTGGCGGAGGTGCTACGCAGACTGGACCGGGTAGGTCTGCGACTGAAAAAGGTGAAGTGCGTCTTCCTAGCTCCAGAGGTAGAATTCCTGGGGATGAGGGTAGCAGCAGACGGGATCAGCCCCACTGCATCCAAGACGGAAGTGATCCAGAGAGCACCCAGACCCCGTAACACGACGGAGCTGCGTTCGTTCCTGGGGCTCCTGAACTATTTTGGTAACTTTCTTCCCAAATTGAGCACGCTGCTAGAGCCGCTACACGTGCTCCTACGCAAAGGTCGCGAATGGGTCTGGGGGGACAGCCAGGAAAGGGCTTTTGATAGAGCACGCAATTTGTTATGCTCCAACAAACTGTTAACGTTATATGACCCGTGTAAGAAACTTGTGTTAACGTGCGATGCGTCATCCTATGGGGTCGGGTGTGTGTTGCAGCATGTTAATGCCAAGGGTCAGTTACAGCCGGTAGCTTATGCCTCCAGAAGTCTGTCCCAGGCAGAAAGGGGCTACGGGATGGTAGAAAAGGAGGCGCTCGCATGTGGATATACGGTAAAGAAAATGCACCAGTATCTGTTTGGCAGGAAATTTGAGCTGGAGACAGATTACAAACCTCTAACGTCCCTTTTGGCCGACAACAAGACCATAAATGCGAATGCATCGGCCCGCATACAGACGTGGGCACTTACGTTAGCCGCCTATGACTACACAATTCGGCACTGAAAACTGCGCCGATGCACTCAGCAGGCTCCCACTAGCCACCACTGATGGGGCTACCGGGCATGGTGCTGAGATGGTCATGGCTGTTGAAGCTTTCGAAAGCGAAGGCTCACCTGTGACAGCCCGTCAGATTAATGTCTGGACAAATAGAGACCCGCTACTGTCTTTAGTTAAGAAATGTGTCCTGAATGGGGACTGGGCAGCCACGTACGGGGCATGCCCTGAGGAGTTTAAACCGTTTCATAGGCGCAGGGATGAACTCTCGATTCAGGCCGATTGCCTACTGTGGGGAAACCGCGTAGTCATGCCCCAGATGGGCAGAGAGGTGTTCATCAGAGAACTCCACAATGAGCACCCGGGCATTGTCACGATGAAGGCAATTGCCAGGTCACACGTTTGGTGGCCAGGGATAGACGCAGACCTGGAACTTTGTGTTCGCAGGTGCAACACGTGTGCCCAGCTGGGCAACGCACCCAGGGAAGCCCCCCTTAGCCCCTGGCCATGGCCCGCCAAGCCTTGGTCACGCATCCATGTGGACTACGCAGGTCCCTTCATGGGGAAAATGTTTTTGGTTGTAGTAGACGCCTACTCCAAATGGATTGAGTGTGCCATTTTAAATTCAAGCACATCCTCTGCCACGGTAGAAAGTCTACGGGCAATGTTCGCCGCCCACGGTCTACCGGACATCTTGGTCAGCGACAATGGCCCGTGCTTCACAAGCCTTGAATTCCAGGACCTCATGGCAGGCAATGGAATCAACCATGTCAGAACGGCACCGTTCAAGCCGGCCTCAGACAGCCAGGCGGAACAAGCAGTGCAGATAATCAAACAGGGGAATGCTCAGATTCCAAGGGAGTTCTCTACAAAGTCGCTTATCACGCCTCCTGTTGGCCAATAGATCCCGACCACACTCACTCACAGGGGTTCCACCCGCAGAGCTGCTAATGAAAAGGACGCTCAAAACCCGATTATCCCTTATACACCCCACCATGAAAGAAATTGTCGAGAGCAGGCGTCAGTCACAATGTGACGACCATGACAGGAATGCGAGGGCGCGATGTATTGATGTAAATGATCCTGTTTTTGTCCTCAACTACGCTGCAGGGCCCAAATGGCTGCAGGCACTGTGGTTGCCAAAGCGGGGAATAGGGTTTTGGTAGTTAAACTTACCAATGGACAAATCTGCCGCAAACATGTGAATCAAACAAAAAGGAGGTTCAGCAACCCCATAGAAGAAGCAGAGGAAGAACACGATATCGAGTTCACTCCACCACAGGTGACCGAACACCGGAACCAAGTGGAGGAGAGCCCAGTCACTGTGGGCAGTCCGGACAGGCCTGAGGCACCGCAAACAGCAGACACTCAGGCCAGCGCCCAACAACCGGAGCCCCAACTCAGGCGCTCGACAAGGGAGCGTAAACCACCAGAGGGACTCAACCTGTGATCCCAATAAGACTTTGTGGGGGGAAGGTGATGTCATGTATTCAACCAGCATTGTAACCCATGTATAAACTGACCTAAGTTGTACACCGTGAGAACACTGACCACTAGGTGGTGAACTTGTGGGAGACACTCCTAACCTGGACTTTCAGGTATAAAAGGGGAAGCTCCACCCACCTTCATCACTTGAGGTCTTGGTAATAAAGGCAACTGGTCACAGAGTGACCTTCTCTCAAGTATGGGCCTCGTGTGCATTTATACTGTATAGTAAGGACCTATCACCTAGCGCCCCGGGGCCTAGTTCGTCGTTGACTAGTGCCCTGGGGCCTAGTTCGTCGTTGCCTAGTGCCCTGAGGCCTAGTTCACAGTTGCCTAGTGCCCTGGGGCCTAGTTCGCAGTTGCCTAGTGCCCTGGGGCCTAGTTCGCCGTTGCCTAGTGCCCTGGGGCCTAGTTCGCCATTGCCTAGTGCCCTGGGGCCTAGTTCGCAGTTGCCTAGTGCCCTGGGGCCTAGTTCACCGTTGCTTAGTGCCCTGGGGCCTAGTTCGCCATTGCCTAGCGCCCTGGGGCCTAGTTCACCGTTGCCTAGCGCCCTGGGGCATAGTTCGCCGTTGCCTAGCGCCCTGGGACGTAATTCGCCGTTGCCTAGCGCCCTGGGGCCGAGTTCGCCGTTGGCTGGAGCCCTGGGGCCTAGTTTGCCGTTGCCTAGTTCACTGTTGCCGAGCGCCCTGGGGCCTAGTTCGCCATTGCCTCGCGCCCTGGGGCCTTGTTCTCTGTTGCCTAGCGCCCTGGGGCCTTGTGCTCTGTTGCCTAGCGCCCTGGGGCCTAGTTCGCAGTTGCTGTATGTAACCACAATGTAACACCACTGTATTACTGTACACACTCCACCTAGATGCACACCTTGACCACAAGGGGTGAACTTGTGGGAGACGCTCCTTACCTGATCTCCCAGGTATATAAAGGGAGATCCCGCGCGGGGCCATCACTTGTGGAGTGCTGTGAATAAAGAGTTACGGTCACAGAGTGACCGTGTCCCCGGAACGTGCCTCGTGTGGTTTAAGGACTTGTAGAGTAAGGACTTTACATTGGCGACGAGAAACGGGAATTCACGGCCCACGAGAATGGCCACCGGTAGCGCAGAGGAACGGTGCTGTGTTGGGGAAGACTGGGACAATTATGTCGAGATACTTCAGCATAGCTTTGTTACGAAAGAATGGCTGGGGATTGCCGCGGCCGACAAGCGAAGGGCTCATCTTTTGACCAGCTGCGGGCCAAAGACTTACGCGTCCATGAAGGACTTACTAGCACCCGAAAAGCCGGCGGACAAAACCTTTGAGGAACTGAGCAAATTGATCGGGGAGCACCTCAAACCGGCGAGTAGCGGGACACATGGCCCGACACAGATTCTACACCCAGCGACGTCGTGAGGGACAGAGCATACCGGACTTCGTGGCGGACCTCCGGCGATTGGCCAGCCTCTGTAAGTTCACAGACGCCTGCAGAGGGGGAGATGCTTAAGGGACTTCTTTATCGAGGGCATCGGTCATGCGGGAATTTTCCCCAAATTAATTGTGAACAAGGATTTGACCTTGGCAGCGGCAGCGTTGTTGGCTCAAACTTTCATGGCGGGGGAGGAAGAGACAAAAATAATATACGTGCGCAATTCTGCCTCTAACGCGGCGACGGATCAGGGAGTCGACGCCATCAATGCGACTCAGAGCCCCGCAGGCAGGCAGGGGCAGTCCGACACTCCCCAGGCAGCAATAGACCCCAGAGTAGGACTTCATCAGAGGCACTGGCAGGCTGAACGGACATTCACGCCATCACAGTGGACAATGCGGCCCGGGATGGGGCCATTGACACCCACCAATAGGGTACTTCAGAGCAGTCAAAGGGTCAGTCAGCGTGGAATGCCTGGCCATAGTCCCTTTGTCCCCAACAATGGAAACTTTAACTCGTGCTGGAGGTGTGGGGGAGAACACTCAGCCAGATCTTGCAGATTTCAACAGTTTGTCTGCAGGAACTGCAATCTCAGTGGCCACTTAGCTCGAATGTGCAGGAAGCCTGCAACCAGACTAATCTATGAAACGGATGGACCAGAAGAGGGTTCTTTGAGGCAGGATGACTTTTGGGGCAAATCGATGGATGCCGAGGTTCAGCGGGTCCATGTGGCGAATACTCGCAGTTCATACACCAGAACGCCACCAATGATGATGAGGGTTTTATTAAACGGTATCCCAGTACGCATGGCGCT
Organism: Pristiophorus japonicus; assembly: GCF_044704955.1. NCBI lineage: Eukaryota > Metazoa > Chordata > Chondrichthyes > Pristiophoridae > Pristiophorus > Pristiophorus japonicus. Next base: position 3,733,935 of record NC_092008.1, on the reverse strand, counting down.
GGACACTGGGGTCAGCCAGTCACTCATGGGCATCCAGCAATTTGAGAAGCTATGGCCACTTAAAGCCAGTAGACCCAAATTAGCACGTATCGAGACACAATTACGGACTTGCACTAAAGAAATAATTCCGGTGCTAGGCAGTGCAATGTTGGCTGTCACACACAATGGGTTAGTGAATCGGCTGCCGCTCTGGATTGTCCCGGGCAATGGTCCCGCGCTGTTGGGGAGGAGCTGGTGAGCCGAGATGAAATGGGGGGAGATGTTCACGCAATGGCCTCGGCGGAGCGAAATTCGTGCTCACAAGTCCTACAACACTTCGAGTCACTATTCCAACCCCCGGCCTCGGGACTTTCAAAGGCACTAAAGTAGTGACGCACATCACTCCGGACGCCAGGCCAGTGCACCACAAAGCCAGAGCGGTGCCGTATGTGATGAGGGGAGCAAGAAAATCGAGCGCGAATTGGACCGGCTGTTGCAAGAGGGCCTGTTGAATTCAGCGACTGGGCGAGCCCCATCGTTCCCGTCCTGAAAGCGGATGGCTCTGTCAGGATCTGTGGCGACTACAAGGCCGCCATCAGTCGGGTGTCCCTGCAAGACCAATACCCGCCCCCGAGAGCAGAGGACCTGTTCGTCACGCTGGCAGGCGGCAAGCCGTTCACCAAGTTGGACCTCACTTCAGCCTACATGACCCAGGAACTGGCCGACGAACCTAAACTACTGACCACCATCACCACGCACAAGGGACTGTTCGTTTATAAACAGGTGCCCGTTTGGCGTTCGATCAGCGGCCGCGATTTTTCAACGAAACATGGAAAGCCTGCTCAAATCCATTCCGGGAACGATCGTATTCCAGGACGACATCCTCATCACGGGTCGAGACACCGAGGAACACCTCCACAACCTGGAGGAGGTGCTACGCTGACTGGACCGGGTAGGCCTGCGACTCAAGAAGTCTAAACGTGTGGGGTTTTTTTTAGCTCCTGAGGTTGAGTTTCTGGGCAGGAGGGTTGCTGCAGATGGGATTCGGCCCACCCAATCCAAAACTGAGGCGATTCGACGAGCGCCCAGGCCCTGCAACACATCGGAGCAGCGTTCATTCCTGGGGCTGTTGAACTATTTCGGGAACTTTCTGCCGAACTTGAGCACGTTGCTGGAGCCGCTACACGTGCTCCTGCGTAAGGGTTGCGATTGGTTTTGGGGGGGGACTGTCAGGAACGGGCTTTCGATTGGGCGGGAAACCTACTTTGTTCAAACAAGTTGTTGACCCTGTATGACCCCTGTTTTTAAAAAAAAAAAAATTGGTTCTGACATGTGATGCATCGTCCTATGGGGTTGGGTGCGTGTTGCAGCAGGGCAATGCTGAGGGTCAACTACAACCTGTGGCTTATGCCTCCAGGTCGCTCTCTCAAGCAGAACGGGGCTATGGGACGGTTGAGAAGGAAGCGCTTGCATGTGTCTATGGTGTAAAAAAATGTATCAGTACCTCTTCAGTAGGAAGTTTGAATTAGAGACGGACCACAAGCCATTAACATCCCTGTTGTCAGACATCAAGGCTGTCAATGCCAACGCATCAGCTCACATACAGCGATGGGCTCTCACGCTGGCTGCTTACAAGTACTCCAACTGGCACTGGCCTGGCACTGAAAATTGCGCTGACGCGCTCAGCAGGCTTCCACTGCCCACCACTGAGGGGGCGTCGGAGCAGAGCGCCGAGATGGTCATGGCTGTCGATGCCTTTGACAGTGCAGGCTCCCCCCATCACAGCCCGCCAGATCAGAATCTGGACCAACAGAGATCCCCTCCTATCCCTGATTAAGAAATGTGTCCTGACTGGGGATTGGGCGCCCGCACCCGGAGCGTGCCCCGAGGAGGTCAGAGCGTTCCACAGACTGATGGATGAGCTCTCCGTCCAGGCCGACTGCCTACTGTGGGGCAGCCGGGTAGTCATGCCCCAGAGGGGCAGGGAAGCGTTCATCAGGGAACTCCACAGCGAGCACCCAGCTGTTGTGCTGATGAAGGCCATTGCCCGGTCACACGTGTGGTGGCCGGGGATTGACTCAGACCTGGAACACTGTGTTCGCAGGTTCACGACGTGTGCCCAGCTGGGCAATGCCCCCAGGGAGGCCCCACTCAGCCCGTGGCCCTGGCCCACCAGGCCATGGTCACGCATTCACGTAGACTATGCGGGCCCGTTCATGGGGGAAAAATGTTCCTCGTTGTGGTAGATGCGTACTCGAAATGGATCGAGTGCATCATTCTGAATTCATGCACGCCATCCACCGCCGTGGAAAGCCTACGTGCGGTCTTTGCAACCCATGGACATCCTGGTTGGTGATAATGGCCCGTGTTTCACAAGCTACGAATTCCGGGAGTTTATGTCGGGCAATGGCATCAACCACGTCAGGTCTGCACCGTTCAAGCCGGATTCAAGGGCCCTCCCTACAATGCCACCTATCGCGCCTCCTGCTGGCCTATAGATCCCGCCCGCACTCGCTCACGGGGGTCCCGCCCGCAGAGCTACTAATAAAACGGACACTCAAAACTCGGTTGTCCCTCAGTCACCCAGTCCTGACCGACATAATTGAGGGCAAGCGCCTGTCCTAAAACGAATATCATGACCGTAATTGGAAGGGGGAGATGTATAGAAGTAAATGATCCTGTATTCGTCCTCAATCAAGCCATGGGGCCCAAATGGCTTGAGGGTACTGTAATTGACAAAGAGGGGAATAGGGTCATCGTGGTAAAACTCAACAATGGCCAGACATGCCGTAAGTATCTGGACCAAGTAAAAAAAAAAGGTTCAGCATGGACACGGAGGAACCTGAAGAAGACCATGAGATGGAGCTCACAACACCGCCAGTGAACAAGCAACAAGAGCAATCAGAAGAATGCACAGTCCCTGCGGTCAGGCCCGGACAGGCCGGAATCACCACAGGTGACAGACCCTCACGGCAGTGTCCAACAACCAGAGCCCCAACTGCGGCGCTCCACGAGGGAGCGTAGACCACCTGAAAGACTGAACCTCTGATCCTAATAAGACTTTTGGCGGGGGGGGGGGGGGGGGGGAGTGATGTCATGTATGTAACCACAATGTAACACCACTGTATTACTGTACACACACAACCTAGATGCACACCTTGACCACAGGGGGGGTGGACTTGTGGGAGACACTCCTTACCTGATCATCCAGGTCTATAAAGGGAGGTCCCACGCAGGGTCATCACTTTCGGAGTCCTGTGAATAAAGAGTTAAGGTCACAGAGTGGCCTTGTCCCCAGAATGTGCCTCATGTGGTTTCATACTGCAGAGTAAAGACTTTATAGTTGCCGAGCGCCCTGGGGCCTAGTTCTGCGTTACCTATTGCCCTGGGTCCTAGTTCAGCATTGCCTATTGCCCTGGGTCCTAGTTCGGCGTTGCCTAGCGCCCTGGGGCCTAGTTCGGCGTTACCTATTGCCCTGGGGCCTAGTTCGGCGTTTCCTAGCGTCCTGGGGCCTAGTTCGGCGTTTCCTAGCGTCCTGGGGCCTAGTTCGGCGTTTCCTAGCGTCCTGGGGCCTAGTTCGGCGTTTCCTAGCGTCCTGGGGCCTAGTTCGGCGTTGCCTAGCGCCCTGGGGCCTAGTTCGGCGTTACCTATTGCCCTGGGGCCTAGTTCGGCGTTTCCTAGCGTCCTGGGGCCTAGTTCGGCGTTTCCTAGCGTCCTGGGGCCTAGTTCTGCGTTGCCTAGCATCCTGGGGCTTAGTTCTGCGTTACCAAGCATCCTGGGGCCTAGTTCTGCGTTACCGAGCACCCTGGAGCCTAGTCCTGCGTTACCGAGTGTTCTGGGTCCTAGTCCTGCGTTGCCTATTGCCCTGGGGCCTAGTTCTGCGTTGCCCAGCGTCCTGGGGCCTAGGTCTGCGTTACCGAGTGTTCTGGGTCCTAGTTCTGCGTTGCCGAGCGTCCTGGGGCCTAATTCGCCGTTGCCGAGCGTCCTGGGGCCTAGTTTTGCGTTGCCGAGCGTCCTGGGGCCTAGTTCTGCGTTGCCGAGCGTCCTGGGGCCTAATTCGGCGTTGCCTAGCGTCCTGGGGCCTAGTTCGCCGTTGCCGAGCGCCCTGGGGCCTAGTTCGCCGTTGCCTAGCGCCCTGGGGCCTGTTGCTGGGCTCGGTGCCTCTCGGCCTGGTCCTGGACTGACCCCGGGAGGGATTGAGCTGTCTGTTGTTGGGGGAAGCAGGCTGGTGGCTGCCTGTGGGACCTATCCATCACCGGGCCGGGCCGAGCAGATTGAGGCTGACAGGGAGGAGTTCCGGGCCCTGATTTATCGGCAGGGTCGAGCTTCAGTGCTGCAAGGTCCTCAAATAATCAATTCCCAGAGAAATCGTTGCACCTGCCTTGCAATTCAATCAGTGCTCGAAGGCACAGATCACCCAGGGATGGGCCTGACAGGGATTACATCTCTCTTTGTCTCTCTCTCTCTCTCTCTCTCTCTCTCTCTCTCCGTGAATTTTGAGCTCATCATCGTCGGTGTGTCCTCGTGTCCGCCGAGGCTCAGTGGGTAGCGCACTCTCTCATTCTGAGTCAGAAGGTTGTGGGTTTAAGCCCCCGCTTCAGGGACTTGAGCACAAAATCCAGGCTGACACTCCACTGCACGACTGAGGGAGTGCCGCACTGTCGGAGGGGCGGTACTGAGGGAGCGCCGCACTGTCGGAGGGGCAGTACTGAGGGAGCGCCGCACTGTCGGAGGGACAGTACTGAGGGAGCCCCGCACTGTCGGAGGGGCGGTACTGAGGGAGCGCCGCACTGTCGGAGGGGCGGTACTGAGGGAGCGCCGCACTGTCGGAGGGGCAGTACTGAGGGAGCACCGCACTGTCGGAGGGGCAGTACTGAGGGAGCACCGCACTGTCGGAGGGGCAGTACTGAGGGAGCGGCGCACTGTCGGAGGGGCAGTACTGAGGGAGTGCCGCACTGTCGGAGGGGCGGTACTGAGGGAGCGCCGCACTGCGCTGTCGGAGGGGCAGTACTGAGGGAGCGCCGCACTGTCGGAGGGGCAGAATGCTGATGATATCATCTTGTCCCGGGCTGACAGATGCAATTTGCCACGCTCCGTCTGATTGAACACGTTGTACAAGCACAAGTTAATCTTCACAGAGCAGGGGGTGGTGACTGTGGCCTTGATCCTATCCTAGAAACAGTGCCCTCTGAATCTGTCAGCTACTCCATCAGCTACAGCAAGTAATTAGGAAGGCAAATTGAATGTTGGCCTTTATTGCAAGGGGGATGGAGTATAAAAGCAGAGAAACATAGAAACATAGAAAATAGGTGCAGGAGTAGGCTATTCGGCCCTTCGAGCCTGCACCACCATTCAATATAATCATGGCTGATCATTCCCTCAGTACCCCTTTCCTGCTTTCACTCCATACCCCTTGATCCCTTTAGCCGTAAGGGCCACATCTAACTCCCTTTTGAATATATCCAACAAACTGGCCCCAACAACTCTCTGTGGTAGAGAATTCCACAGGTTCACAATTCTCTGGGTGAAGAAGTTTCTCCTCATCTCGGTCCTAAATGGCTTACCCCCTTATCCTTAGACTGTGTCCCCTGGTTCTGGGCTTCCCCAACATCGGGAACATTCTTCCTGCATCTAACCTGTCCAGTCCCGTCAGAATTTTATATGTTTCTATGAGATCCCCTCTCATCCTTCCAAACTCCAGTGAATACAGGCCCAGTCGATCCAGTCTCTCCTCATATGTCAGTCCAGCCATTCCAGGAATCAGTCTGGTGAACCTTCGCTGCACTCCCTCAATAGCAAGAACGTCCTTCCTCAGATTAGGAGACCAAAACTGAACACAATATTCCAGGTGTGGCCTCACCAAGGCCCTGTACAACTGCAGTAAGACCTCCCTGCTCCTATACGCAAATCCTCTCGCTACGAAGGCCAACATACCATTTGCCTTCTTCACCGCCTGCTGTACCTGCATGCCAACTTTCAATGACTGATGTACCATGACACCCAGGTCTCGTTGCACCTCCCCTTTTCCTAATCTGTCACCATTCAGATAATATTCTGCCTTCGTGTTTTTGCCCCCAAAGTGGATAACCTCACATTTATCCACATTATACTGCATCTGCCATGCATTTGCCCTCTCACCTAACCTGTCCAAGTCACCCTGCAGCCTCTTAGCATCCTCCTCACAGCTCACACTGCCACCCAGCTTAGTGTCATCTGCAAACTTGGAGATATTACGTTCAATTCCTTCATCTAAATCATTAATGTATATTGTAAATAGCTGGGGTCCCAGCACTGAACCCTGCGGCACTCCACTAGTCACTGCCTGCCATTCTGAAAAGGACCCGTTTATCCCGACTCTCTGCTTCCTGTCTGCCAACCAGTTCTCTATCCACGTCAGTACATTACCCCCAATACCATGTACTTTAATTTTGCACAACAATCTCTTGCATTGGAGGTAGTTCAGAGAAGGTTCACTCGGTCGATTCCGGGGATGAGGGGGTTGTCTTATGAGGAAAGGTTGAGTAGGTTGGGCCTCGACTCATTGGAGTTCAGAAGATTCCTCGTGGGGGAATCTAGAACTAGGGGGCACATAGTCTCAGAATAAGGGGCCGCCCATTTAAGACGGGGATGAGGAGGAATTTCTTCTGGTGAATCTGTGGAATTCTCTGCCCCAGAGAGCTGTGGGGGGCTGGGTCACTGAATATATTTAAGGTGCAGATAGACATATTTTTGAGCGATAAGGGAGTGAAGGGGCGGGCGGGGAAGTGGAGCTGAGTCCATGATCGGATCAGCCGCGATCGTATTAAATGGCGGAGCAGGCTCGAGGGGCCGAATGGCCGACTCCTGCTCCTATATCTGATGTTCTTAAGGTTCTATTGCCTGCCAGGGGAAGGGTTAAATCTCGGGCCATTCAACGTGTTTGAAAAAGGCAGGAGGCTCCTTGTTTGCGAGCTCTGCTCCTGTCTCTCGCGCTCTGTCTCTCGCGCTCTATCTCTCTGTCTCTCTCTCTTTCTCTCTCTCTTTCTCTCTCTCGGTCTCTCTCTCAGTCTCTTTCTCGGTCTCTCTCTCGGTCTCTCTCTCGGTCTCTCTCTCGGTCTCTCTCTCGGTCTCTCTCTCGGTCTCTCTCGCTCTCGCTCTCTCTCTCTGTCTCTCTCTCTGTCTCTCTCTCTGTCTCTGTCTCTCTGTCTCTCTGTCTCTGTCTCTCTGTGTGTCTCTCTCTCTCTGTCTCTGTGTGTGTGTGTCTCTCTGTCTCTCTCTCTGTCTCTCTCTCTGTCTCTCTCTCTGTCTCTCTCTCTGTCTCTCTCTCTGTCTCTCTGTCTCTGTCTCTCTCTCTGTCTCTCTCTCTGTCTCTCTGTCTCTGTCTCTCTGTCTCTGTCTCTCTGTGTGTCTCTGTCTCTCTCTCTCTCTCTGTCTCTCTGTCTCTGTCTCTGTGTGTGTGTGTCTCTCTCTCTCTCTCTCTCTCTCTCTCTCTGTCTCTCTCTCTGTCTCTCTCTCTGTCTCTCTGTCTCTGTCTCTGTCTCTGTGTGTGTGTGTGTCTCTCTCTCTCTCTCTGTCTCTCTCTCTTTCTCTGCCTCTCTCTGTCTCTCGGTCTCTCTATCTCGCTCGCGGTCTGTCTCGCTCGCGGTCTGTCTCGCGCTCGCTCGCTCTCTGTCTCTCACTCTCTCTGTGTGTCTCTCTCTCGTGTGTGTGTGTACTTGAGGTTACTAGCCACCAGGTGGTGCCACTGTCGGAGGTCATTGGGCTGTACGTACCCGTGTGTGGCCCAGGTATAAAAAGCAAGCCATCATGTAATGTAATCATTTTGGGCCCTAATAAAGCAGAGCCAGGTTTGTACCTGTGTTAGTTTACAGTATTCAGTCTATCGAGTTATTACATACATAACATTTGGCGACAAGGTAACTTAAGAACCTTCGCATGCAAAAGTGAGCACAATTGGAATTCTGGAGAGATTCATGGAGGGAGCGGTCTGGGCAGATTTTGTAGTTCGCCTGGACCAGTACTTCGTGGCCAACAAAACGGAGGAACCCACTGACGCAGTTAGGCGCAGGGTGGTCTTCCTCACTGTTTCCGGTCCGAAAATCTCTGGACTCAAAGAATCTTCTCCCGCCTGCAAGTCCAACGGACAAGGACTATGAGGAATTGCGTGCTCTGGTACGTGACCGTCTCAAACCAGAAGAAGGCATCATCATCTCACGATATCGATTCTACAAGCACGTTCGTTCTGAGGGCCAGGATGTGTCGGAATTCGTTGCTGAGCGAAGACGTCTAGCTGGACCGTGTAGGTTCGAAAACGCGTTGGGGGACATGCTGCGGGACTTCTTTGCAATCGGCATCAACCACGAGGTGATCCTGCGTAAGCTACTGGCGTCGGGGACGCTGGATTTGAGCCAGGCCATCGCGATTGCCCAGGCGTGCATGGCGACGGACACAAAGATAGCATCGAAAAAGCAGAACTCGGCAAGTACTGTGAACAAGATTGTGTCGTCGTTGGGCAGAGCCGTATGTGAAACCTGTGGCTGCCCAAAGTCCGCCAACGGGAATGAATCCAATTTCACCGTGTTGGCGTGGTGTGGGGGGGCCAATCATCGGCCTCATCAGTGTCGGTTTAAACAGTACACTTGTATAAAGGCTGTTCGAGACTCGGGGCATCTCCAGCGCACGTGTCCGCAACTGAGCAAGCGTGCTGCGACGCACCACGTGGAGGACGATGACCAGTATAAGCGCGGGTCCCGATACGCAATCCGAGATACCAGAGGAGGAAGTGTATGGACTGTATTCGTTCCTCACAAAGAGCCAACCGATAATGGCTAATGTGAAACTTAACGGTGTGCCGGTACCGATGGAATTGGACACGATTTTGGGGGCGAGTCAAGCAATAATGAGCCAGAGGACATTCGACAGGCTGTGGGGCACTAAGGCTGTGTGAGGCCCAGACTGAGTCCAGTCAATGCCGAGGTGCGTACATACACTAAAGAACTCATAACGGTGATTGGCAGTGCAGTAGTCAAGGTGTCGTATGTTGGTGCGGTTCATGATTTACCGTTATGGATTGTTCCAGGCAATGATCCAACACTGTCGGCAGGAATTGTCTAGAAAAAATCAAATGGATTTGGAACGATATCAAAGCGTTGTCGTCGTCGGAGGATACTCCATGTGCTCAAGTGCTGAGCAAGTTCCCCTCGCTGTTTGAATCAGGTATCGGCAACTTCGCGGGAGCCAAGGTGCAGATCCACGTGGACTCGAATGCAAAACCCGTCCATCATAAAGCTCGGGCGGTTCCGTACATGATGAGGGAGAAGGTCGAAATGGAACTGGACAGACTCCAGCGTGAAGGGGTCATATCACCGGTCGAACTCAACGAATGGGCCAGCCCCATTGTTCCTGTGCTGAAGAGTGACGGCACTGTCAGGATTTGTGGAGGCTACAAGGTTACGATCAACCGAGTTTCGAAACAGGATCAGTACCCGTTACCGAAGGCTGATGACCTGTTTGCAATGCTAACCGGCGGGGAAGTCGTTCACAAAACTGGACTTGACGTCAGCCTACATGACACAGGAGCTGGTCGAGACGTTGAAGAAACTTGCGTGCATCAGCACCCATTATCTACAACAGGTGCCCTTTCGGAATTCGCTCGGCTGCAGTCATATTTCAGAGGAACGTGGCGGGTCGACTGAAGTACGCTCCCAGAACCGTCGTGTTCCAAGATGACATCCTGGTCCACGGGTCGTGACTCCGCCGAACATCTGAACAACCTGGAAGAGGTTCTACGTCGACTGGACAGAGTGGGGCTCAGACTGAAACGCTCGAAGTGCGTCTTCATGGCACCGGAAGTCGGAATCCCTGGGGAGGGAAGATTGCTGCTGACGGCATCGGGGCCCAGGGACTCGAAAACCAAGGCCATCAAACATGCACCCGAGCCGCAGAATGTGACGGAGCTGCGCTCGTTCCTTAGCCGACTCAACTCCTTCGGAAATTTCCGACCGAGATTGAGCACTTCATTAGAGCCACTGCACATGCTGCGAAGAAAAGGCGACAACTGGGTTTGGGGGTGCGTCTCAAGACGGAGCTTTTGAGAAGGCTACTGATCTGCTTTGCTCTAACAAGCTGCTGGTATATAATGATCTGTGTAAGCGCCTAGCAATTGGCCTGCGATGCTTTGTCATATGGGGTTGGTTGCGTGCTCCAACAAGCTAATGAGTCGGGTAAACTGCAACCTGTTAACATAGAAACATAGAAACATAGAAAATAGGCGCAGGAGTAGGCCATTCGGCCCTTCTAGCCTGCACCGCCATTCAATGAGTTCATGGCTGAACATTCAACTTCAGTACCCCATTCCTGCTTTCTCGCCATACCCCTTGATCCCCCTAGCAGTAAGGACCTCATCTAACTCCTTTTTGAATATATTTAGTGAATTGGCCTCAACAACTTTCTGTGGTAGAGAATTCCACAGGTTCACCACTCTCTGGGTGAAGAAGTTCCTCCGCATCTCGGTCCTAAATGGCTTACCCCTTATCCTTAGTTGCGTATGCTTCTCAAAGTTTGTCAAAGGCGGCAAGAGCCGGCAGCATTGGTGGAGAAAGAAACACTAGCCTGTGTGTATGGGGTTAAAAAGATGCATCAGTACCTGTTTGGTCACAAGCCACTCATTTCGTTGTTTTCGGAAAACGAAGGTATAAATACCAATGCATCTTCCCACATCCAGAGGTGGGCGCTGACATTAATCTGCCTGTGATTATGTCATTCGCCACCGACCTGGCACCGAGAACTGTGCCGATGCACTGAGCCGTCTGCCGTTGCCCACACCGGAGGTGGAGATGCCACAACCGGCAGCCCTACTGTTAGTTTACGGATGCTTTTGGGAGTGAAGGAACCCCTGTCACGGCCCAACAAGTTAAGACCTGGACCAGCCAGGACCCGATATTATCGGTTGTGAAAGGTTGTGTCCTTCGTGGTGATTGGTCAGCCGGACCCAAGCAAATGGGTGTTGAAACCAAACCTTACAACCGTTGCAAAGACGAACTGTCCATTCAAGTCAGATTGTCTACTGTGGGGTAATCGTGCTGTTATGCCGAAGAAAGGCAGAGAGAAATTTGTACGTGATCACCCCGGTATTGTCACGATGAAAGCCGTTGCCAGGTCTCGCGTACGGTGGCCTGGGATTGACTCGCAGCTGGAAGCACGCGTGCATCAGTGCAACGCCTGCATGCAGCTCAGCAAAGCACCAGCGGAATCGCCGCTGAGTCTGTGGTCGTGGCCGTCCAAACCATGGCCCAGGGTCCACATCAACTTTGCAGGTCCCTTCCTGGGGAAGATGTTTTTAATGGTGGTGGATGCATATTCCAAGTGGACAGAGAGTATAATCATGTCATCCAGTACGTCCACAGCCACCATTGAGAGCCCGTGTCATGTTTGCCACTCATGGTCTGCCCGACATCGTTGTAAGTGACAACGGCCTCCGCCTGTCCCTAATGTAACAGGCTCGAGGGGCCGAACGGCCTCCTCCTGTCCCTAATGTAACAGGCTCGAGGGGCCGAACGGCCTCCGCCTGTCCCTAATGTAACAGGCTCGAGGGGCCGAACGGCCTCCCCCTGTCCCTAATGTAACAGGCTCGAGGGGCCGAACGGCCTCCTCCTGTCCCTAATGTAACAGGCTCGAGGGGCTGAACGGCCTCCTCCTGTCCCTAATGTAACAGGCTCGAGGGGCTGAACGGCCTCCTCCTGTTCCTAATGTAACAGGCTCGAGGGGCTGAACAGCCTCCTCCTGTCCCTAATGTAACAGGCTCGAGGGGCTGAACGGCCTCCTCCTGTCCCTAATGTAACAGGCTCGAGGGGCTGAACGGCCTCCTCCTGTCCCTAATGTAACAGGCTCGAGGGGCTGAACGGCCTCCTCCTGTTCCTAATGTAACAGGCTCGAGGGGCTGAACGGCCTCCTCCTGTTCCCTGTGCAGGGAGCTTTCTGTTGCGTTTAGTGTGCTTGGGGCCTTTGGGAGAGGTGCCTCGGGCACATGCCTGCAGTGGGGAAATGTGCAGAGCTCTGCAAAATATGTCTCGGTGTGATCGTGACGGAATTGCCGACTGGGGGTGGCTTATGTAACGTGTCTTGATAAACTGAGCTCCAAATGCAGAGGGGAGAAGGCCGATTGTCTGGGAAACGAGAATTCCACTCGACAGTGAGGCCCAAACAAGCTGCCAATCTGTGCAGCTCAATTATTCAACGTTTCAGAAGCCAGCAGTTTGCACATTTTATCTGTCTTAGCATTTCTACGTGTCTGTGAAATGTTCCTGCTCATTAAGGCTGTTGATGTTCGAATGCAATTCAATCTCCTCTCCACACTGTCCCCATCAAACACTCCCAGGGCAGGTACAGGGGGTTAGATACACAGTAAAGCTCCCTCTACACTGTCCCCATCAAACACTCCCAGGGCAGGTACAGGGGGTTAGATACAGAGTAAAGCTCCCTCTACACTGCCCCGTCAAACACCCCCAGGGCAGGTACAGGGGGTAAGATACAGAGTAAAGCTCCCTCTACACTGTCCCATCAAACACTCCCAGGGCAGGTACAGGGGGTTAGATACAGAGTTATGCTCCCTCTACACTGTCCCATCAAACACTCCCAGGGCAGGTACAGGGGGTTAGATACAGAGTAAAGCTCCCTCTACACTGTCCCATCAAACACTCCCAGGGCAGGTACAGGGGGTTAGATACAGAGTAAAGCTCCCTCTACACTGTCCCATCAAACACTCCCAGGGCAGGTACAGCACGGTGTTAGATACAGAGTAAAGCTCCCTCTACACTGTCCCCATCAAACACTCCCAGGGCAGGTACAGGGGGTTAGATACAGAGTAAAGCTCCCTCTACACTGCCCCATCAAACACTCCCAGGGCAGGTACAGGGGGTTAGATACAGAGTAAAGCTCCTTCTACACTGTCCCATCAAACACTCCCAGGGCAGGTACAGGGGGTTAGATACAGAGTAAAGCTCCCTCGACACTGTCCCATCAAACACTCCCAGGGCAGGTACAGTGGGTTAGATAGAGAGTAAAGCTCCCTCTTCACTGTCCCATCAAACACTCCCAGGACAGGTACAGGGGGTTAGATACAGAGTAAAGCTCCCTCTACACTGTCCCATCAAACACTCCCAGGGCAGGTACAGGGGGTTAGATACAGAGTAAAGCTCCCTCTACACTGTCCCATCAAACACTCCCAGGGCAGGTACAGGGGGTTAGATAGAGAGTAAAGCTCCCTCTACACTGTCCCATCAAACACTCCCAGGGCAGGTACAGGGGGTTAGATACAGAGTAAAGCTCCCTCGACACTGCCCCTGTGTATAATGTGTCTCCCACAGTATTGTTTGTCAGTGCCAAGGTAGATGTTTGGACTCTCGGGGAACCGAGGTATCGGGCGGGGAGGTGCAGTTGAGGTTGAAGATCAGCCGTGATCGTATTAAATGGCGGAGCAGGCTCGAGGGGCCGAATGGCCGACTCCTGCTCCTGTTTCTGATGTTGTAATCTTCCCCCGCGTTCCATCTCCAACATTTTTAGATTCCAGGGAAATGAGAAAAATATAAACTCAATCCTACACTCGTGTATTTGTGTCCTGCGGAATAATGCCTCATTCCTGGACATTCCAGAATAATCCCGGGAAAATTAAAGGACTTACATTTATATAGCACCTTTCACGACCGCCGGACGTCCCAAAACGCCTCACAGCCAATGAAGCACTTTTTTTGAAGTGCGCTCACTGTTGTATTGTGGGAAACGCCAATTAGCGCACAGCAAGCTCCCACACACAGCGATGTGATAATGACCCGGATCGTCTCTTTTAGCGATGTTGGTCGAGGGATAAATATTGGCCCCAGGACACCGGGGAGAACTCCCCCTGCTCTTCTTCCAATAGTGGCCCCGGGATCTTTTACATCCACCCGAGAGGGCAGACGGGGCCTCGGTTTAATGTCTCATCCGAAATACAGCCCCTCCGACAGTGCGGCACTCCCTCAGTACCGCCCCTCCGACAGTGCGGCATTCCCTCAGTACCGCCCCTCCGACAGTGCGGCACTCCCTCAGTACCGCCCCTCCGACAGTGCGGCGCTCCCTCAGTACCGCCCCTCCGACAGTGCGGCACTCCCTCAGTACCGCCCCTCCGACAGTGCGGCGCTCCCTCAGTACCGCCCCTCCGACAGTGCGGCGCTCCCTCAGTACCGCCCCTCCGACAGTGCGGCGCTCCCTCAGTACCGCCCCTCCGACAGTGCGACGCTCCCTCAGTACCGCCCCTCCGACAGTGCGGTGCTCCCTCAGTACCACCCCTCCGACAGTGCGACGCTCCCTCAGTACCGCCCCTCCGGCAGTGCGGCACTCCCTCAGTACCGCCCTTCCGACAGTGCGGTGCTCCCTCAGTACCGCCCCTCCGACAGTGCGGGG
>NC_092008.1:3664541-3714541 GCF_044704955.1 Pristiophorus japonicus | reverse complement strand
TCCAGCCCCCACAACCCCTCCCTATCTCTGTAACCCCACAACCCCTCCCTATCTCTGGAACCCCACAACCCCTCCCTATCTCTGGAACCCCCCTCCAGCCCCCACAACCCCTCCCTATCTCAGTAACCCCCTCCAGCCCCCACAACCCCTCCCTATCTCTGTAACCCCCTCCAGCCCCACAACCCCTCCCTATCTCTGGAACCCCCCTCCAGCCCCACAACCCCTCCCTATCTCTGTAACCCCCTCCAGCCCCCACAACCCCTCCCTATCTCTGGAACCCCACAACCCCTCCCTATCTCTGTAACCCCCTCCAGCCCCCACAACCCCTCCCTATCTCTGTAACCCCCTCCAGCCCCCACAACCCCTCCCTATCTCTGTAACCCCCTCCAGCCCCCACAACCCCTCCCTATCTCTGTAACCCCCTCCAGCCCCCACAACCCCTCCCTATCTCTGTAACCCCCTCCAGCCCCTACACCCCTCCCTATCTCTGGAACCCCCCTCCAGCCCCACAACCCCTCCCTATCTCTGTAACCCCCTCCAGCCCCCTACACCCCTTCCTATCTCTGGAACCCCCTCCCCCCCCCCCCCCCCCCCCCCCCAGAGATCTCTGCACTCCTCTAATTCTGCCCTCCTGACCATCCCTAATTATAATCGCTCCACCATCGGTGGCCGGGTCTTCTGTTGCCTGGGCCCCAAGCTCTGGAACTCCCTCCCTAAACCTCTCCGCCTCTCTCTCCTCCTTCAAGACGCTCCTTAAAACCTCCCTCTGTGACCCAGCTTTTGGTCACCTGTCTCTAATATCTCCTTTTGTGGCTCGGGGTCAAATTGTGTTTGATAATCGCTCCTGTGTAGCACCTGGGGACGTTTCACTATGTTAAAGGTGCTATATAAATGTAGGTTATTGTTAAAACCCTTTTTAAGGAGGAGGCCGTTCAGCCCCTCGAGCCTGTTACATTAGGAACAGGAGGAGTCCGTTCAGCCCCTCGAGCCTGTTACATTAGGGACAGGAGGAGGCCGTTCAGCCCCTCGAGCCTGTTACATTAGGAACAGGAGGAGGCCGTTCAGCCCCTCGAGCCTGTTACATTAGGGACAGGAGGAGGCCGTTCAGCCCCTCGAGCCTGTTACATTAGGGACAGGAGGAGGCCGTTCAGCCCCTCGAGCCTGTTACATTAGGAACAGGAGGAGGCCGTTCAGCCCCTCGAGCCTGTTACATTAGAGACAGGAGGAGGCCGTTCAGTCCCTCGAGCCTGTTACATTAGGGACAGGAGGAGGCCGCTCAGCCCCTCGAGCCTGTTACATTAGGAACAGGAGGAGGCCGTTCAGCCCCTCGAGCCTGTTACATTAGAGACAGGAGGAGGCCGTTCAGTCCCTCGAGCCTGTTACATTAGGGACAGGAGGAGGCCGCTCAGCCCCTCGAGCCTGTTACATTAGGAACAGGAGGAGGCCGTTCAGCCCCTCGAGTCTGTTACATTAGGGACAGGAGGAGGCCGTTCAGCCCCTCGAGTCTGTTCCACCATTCAATGAGATCGCGGCTGATCTGTATTTTAACTCCAGCTACCCGCCTTGGTTCCGTAACTATTAATACCCTTCCCCAACAAAACTCTATCGATCCCGGTCTTGAAAGTTCCAATTGATCCCTGGCTTCGACAGCTTTTTGAGTGAGTTCCAGATTCCTACGACCCTGTGTGTTGAGACATCATTATCGTGTTCCTAACACAGATGAGGCTGCACACACAGGGGAGGTTAAAGTAACCGTGATCTCAGTCTTTAATAAGACACTCCAGAGTGAGGAGCAGGCCTTAGGGGGCCGGCTTATATACAGTGCTCCCAAGGGATGCTGGGATCCCTTGGGACTTCAGGGGATGCGCTCCCTGGTGGCGGAACGTGGGAGTGCGTGCTTTACAGATACACAACATCACTCCCCCGCCCCAAAGTCAAAGTGAAAACTATTTACAAGGTGAGGCGGTCGGGAGCCTTTCTTTCCCTGGTGGACCGCCTCGGTACAAATGTCTGTTCTGGTGTGTTGGCTGTGCCCTCGCTGGGCTGGCGTGTTGTTGGCCCTGCAGGGCTGCTGGGTGAGCCTGGCCTTGCTGGGCTGTTGGGCGTGATGGGTTCGGTTTCCTGGTCCGGGGTGGTGTCGTTGATCCTTTGGGTGTGTGTTGTGGGCTCGAAAAAGGTGGTGTCTGCTGTGGGTTGTTCAGGGCAGTCTGTGAACCACAGCCCCGTTTGGTCCAGGTGCTTTCTTCAAATTTGTCCATTGTCTAGTTTAACTACACACACCCTGCTCCCTTCTTTAGCTATCACCGTGCCCGCGATCCACTTGGGACCATGTCCATAGTTTAGCACATACACAGGGTCATTCAGATCAATTTCCCGTGACACAGTGGCGCGACCATCGTTTACATTTTGTTGCTGCCGCCTGCTCTCTACCTGATCATGCAGGTTGGGGTGAACCAGCGAGAGTCTGGTTTTAAGTGTCCTTTTCATGAGTAGCTCAGCCGGGGGCACCCCGTGAGTGAGTGGGGTCTCGTGCGGTAGCTGAGCAGTACTCAGGACAGACGGGTTTGGAGTGAGCCTTCTGTGACACGTTTAAGGCTCTGTTTGATGGTTTGTACTGCCCGCTCTGCCTGCCCATTGGAGGCTGGTTTAAACAGGGCCGAGGTGACTTGTTTGATCCCATTGTGGGTCATGAATCCTTTAAATTCGGCACTGGTGAAATATGGCCCGTTGTCGCTGACCAGTATGTCAGGCAGGCCGTGGGTGGCAAACATGGCCCTCAGGCTTTCAATGGTGGCGGTGGCAGTGCTTCCCGACATTATTTCACATTCAATCCATTTTGAAAAAGCATCCACCACCACCAGGAACATTTTACCGAGAAACGGGCCCGCATAGTCGACATGGATCCTCGACCATGGTCTGGAGGGCCAGGACCACAAACTTAGTGGTGCCTCTCTGGGCGCATTGCTCAACTGAGCACACACGCTGCATTGCCGTACACAGGACTCTAAGTCGGAGTCAATACCGGGCCACCACACGTGGGATCTGGCTATCGCTTTCATCATTACTATACCCGGGTGTGTGCTGTGGAGATCCAAGATGAACGTCTCCCTGTCCTTTTTGGGTAGCACTACGCGGTTACCCCACAACAGACAGTCTGCCTGAATGGACAGCTCGTCCTTTCGCCGCTGGAACGGCTTGATTAGCTCTTGCATTTCAACGGGGATGTTGGCCCAGCTCCCATGCAGTACACAGTTTTTTACTAGGGACAGAGGATCTTGGCTGGTCCAAGTCCTAATCTGGCGGGCAGTGACTGGAGATTTGTCATTTTCAAAGGCTTCCATGACCATCAACAAGTTTGCAGGCTGCGCCATTTCCACCCCCGTGGTGAGCAATGGTAGCCGACTGAGAGCATCCGTACAGTTCTCGGTGCCTGGCCTGTGGCGGATGGTATAGTTATACGCTGATAGCGCGAGTGCCCACCTTTGTATGCGGGCTGAGGCATTAGTATTTATCCCCTTGTTTTCAGCGAACAGGGATGTGAGGGGCTTGTGATCGGTTTCCAGCTCAAATTTGAGGCCAAACAGGTACTGATGCATTTTCTTTACCCCGAACACACACGCTAATGCCTCTTTCTCAATCATGCTGTAGGCCCTCTCGGCCTTAGACAAGCTCCTGGAGGCATAGGCGACAGGTTGCAACTTCCCCGCAACGTTAGCTTGTTGTTATACACACCCGACTCCGTACGATGACAAGTCACATGCTAGCACAAGTCTTTTACACGGGTTATACAATACAAGCAGCTTGTTGGAGCATAAAATGTTTCTGGCTTTCTCAAAAGCAATTACTTGTTTTTTTCCCCCATACCCAGTTCTCACCTTTATGCAATAACACATGTAGGGGCTCTAAGAGGGTGCTTAACCCCGGCAGGAAGTTACCAAAATCGTTGAGTCCCAGGAACGACCGCAGCTCCGTGACGTTCTGTGGCCTGGGTGCGTTCCTGATAGCCTCTGTCTTGGTGTCTGTGGACCGAATGCCGTCCGCCGCGATCTTTCTCCCCAAAAACTCCACTTCTGTTGCCATGAAGACGCATTTCGACCTCTTCAGCCGCAGCCCTACGCGATCCAGTCGCTGGAGGACCTCCTCCAGGTTTTGTCGGTACTCGACGGTGTCCCGACCCGTGACTAATATGTTGTCTTGAAAAAACACCGTGCATGGTACCGACTTGAGTAGGCTCTCCATGTTTCTCTGGAGGATCGCTGCAGCCGACCGAATTCCAAACGGGCATCTGTTGTAGATGAACAGTCCCTTGTGCGTGTTGATGCAGGTGAGGCCCTTCGAAGACTCCTCCAGCTCCTGCGTCATGTAGGCCGAAGTCAGGTCGACCTTAGTGAACGTCTTGCCTCCTGCCAGCGTCGCAAATAGGTCGTCTGCCTTAGGTAGCGGGTATTGGTCCTGCAGCGAGAAACGATTAATAGTTACTTTATAATCGCCGCAAATCCTGAGCGTGCCATCACTTTTGAGCACTGGAACAATCGGGCTGGCCCACTCGCTGAATTCCAGTGGGGAGGTGATGCCCTCGTGTTGCAGCCTGTCCAACTCGATTTCCACTCTCTCCCTCATCATGTGAGGTACCGCTCGCGCCTTGTGGTGAATGGGTTGTGCCTCTGGGGCCAAGTGGATCGCACCTTCACCCCGGAAAAGTTTCCAATGCCTGTCTCAAAAAGGGAAGGAAATTTGTTTCGAACCTGGGTACATGAGGCCTCATCAACATGTGATAGCGCTCGGATGTCATCCCAGTTCCAGCGGATTTTGCCCAGCCAGCTCCTTCCAAGCAGTGTGGGGCCATCGCCCGGGACAATCCAGAGTGGCAGTTCGTGCACCGTGCCCTCGTAGGTGACCTTGACCATGGCGCTGCCCAGGACAGTGATAAGCTCTTTGGTGTACGTTCTCAGTTTTGTGTGGATGGGGCTCGGGGCTGGTCTGAGTGCCTTGTTGCACCACAGTCTCTCAAACATCTTTTTACTCATGATGGATTGGCTAGCGCCAGTGTCCAGTTCCATGGCTACGGGTAACCCATTCAATTTTACGTTTAGCATTATAGGTGGACATTTTGTCAAATGTGTGCACCCCGTGTATTTCAGCATCTGCCTCCTCTCTCTGAGGCTCGAAATTGCTTTGGTCCACCATGGACCGATCTTCCTCTGCCGCGTGGTGGTTAGCAGGTTTTGCAGAGCTTGCAGCTCGTCTGCAAGCTCGTTGGAGGTGCCCCATTGTTCCACAGCTCTTGCAAACATACCCTTTGAAGCGGCATGAATAGGCTGAATGGAAGTCTCCACAACGCCAAGAATTACCTTGCATTCATCCTCTGTTGCGGACTCTGAGTCATCTGGGTCACCTGAGGCCTGCTGGCAGTTGCAAACTCGTGGGTTCTGCCCTGTACATTTCTGCTCGCAAACACAGTTCCAGTTAATTTATGAACATTGCTAGCACTTGTGTGCTGAGAGATTTGTTTGGTGTTATCACTGGTGGACATAAACGCCTGTGCTATCGCAATGGCCTTACTGAGGGTCGGTGTCTCTACAGTCAAAGGTTTTCGTAGGATGGTCTCGTGGCCAATGCCCAGCACAAGAAAGTCTCTGAGCATCTGCTCCAGGTAGCCATCAAACTCACATTGTCCTGCAAGTCGCCTTAGCTCGGCGACGTAGCTCACCACTTCCTGACCTTCAGATCGCTGGCACGTGTAGAACCGATACCTCGCCATCAGCACGCTCTCCCTCGGGTTAAGATGCTCCCGAACCAGTGTACACAGCTCCTCATACGACTTTCACTGGAGCCAGAAGATTCTTCCTGAGGCTGTAGGTCGGTGCCCCGCAGACCGTGAGGAGGACCGCTCTCCTTTTTGCAGCGCTTCCTTCTCCGTCCAGCTCGTTGGCTACAAAGTACTGGTCTAGCCGTTCGACATAGGCTTCCCAGTCCTTACTGTCATGTATCTCACATTACTGTATATAACTGTATCTTACCATGCTATACATGACTGTAACTGGATATGACCTGTAACAATAAGCATACCTTACCACCAGGGGTGCACTTGCAGGAGACACTCCATACCTGTCCGACTGTAGTATATAAAGGGAAGTCTCGGGCAAGTGCAGCACTGGAGAGCTGGAATTAAAGGTGCAGGTCCTGAGTGCCCTTGACTTCAGCATGTGTCTCGTGTAAGTCAGTGCATTAGAGTCAGGACTTAACACTCACCCTCCGCGAACTTCTCCAGGATGCCCGCAGTTTGCTGTATCTTTGCGTTGGATTCGTATCCTCGTCGCCAGTTATTGTGTTCCTAACACAGATGAGACTGCACACAGGGAGGTTAAAGTAACCGTGACCTCAGTCTTTAATAAGACACTCCAGAGTGAGGAACAGGCCTTGGGGGGGCCGGCTTATATGCAGTGCTCCCAAGGGATCCCTTGGGACTTCAGGGGATGCGCTCCCTGGTGGCGGAACATGGGACTGCATGCTTTACAGATACACATCAATCATCCCTGAACGGCCGGGCTCTGATTTTAAGGTGACGTCCCCTTATTCTGAACTCTGTCCGCCCAAGGAAACAATTTCTCTCGATCCACCCGATCGAGTCCTTTAAACCCCTCGATCAGATCGTCTACACTCGAGGAAATACAGCCCAGTCTGTGCGACCCGCCCCCGGGATTTAACCCTCTGATCCCCGGCAGGAGAGAGAGCGTGGTTAAAATCAGGCAAGGATTCGGCCTCTGCTTGCCATCTCGTGACCCCTGTACGACACCGACATGTGCACATCAACCAGTTTGGGGGCTAAATGATCGGACACTGAAGTGTAGAGGGACCTTGGAGTGCAGGTCCACAGATCCCTGAAGGTAGCAGGCCAGGTGGCTAAGAAGGCATACGGGATGCTTGCCTTTATTAGCCGAGGCATAGACTACACGATCGTCATCATAGACAGTCCCTCGGGAACGAGGAAGACTCGCTTCCACTCTTAACATGAGTCCTTAGGTGGCTGAACAGCCCAATACGGGAGCCACAGTCCCTGTCACAGGGTGGGACAGACAGTGGTTGAGGGAAGGGGAGGGTGGGACTGGTTTGCCGCACGCTCCTTCCGCTGCCTGCGCTTGGTTTCTGCACGCTCTCGGCGACGAGACTCGAGGTGCTCAGCGCCCTCCCGGATGCACTCCCTCCACTTAGGGCGGACTGGTCTTTGGGCCCAGGGACTCCCAGGTGTCGGTGGGGGATGTTGTACTTTATCAGGGAGGGCTTTGAGGGTGGTCCCTTGTAACGTTTCCTCTGCCCACCTTTGGCTCGTTTGCCGTGAAGGAGTTCCGAGTAGAGCGCTTGGCTTTGGGAGGACAGACGCACCAACGTTAGCGTCCTCGACCAGGCCAACATCCCCAGCATCGAAGCACTGACCACACTCGACCAGCTCCGCTGGGCAGGGCCACATTGTCCGCATGCCCCGACACGAGAATACTAGAGCAGGGAGGGATGTGCTTGAACTGTATAAAACACTGGTTAGGCCACAGCTGGAGTACTGCGTGCAGTTCTGGTCACCGCATTACAGGAAAGATGTGATTGCACTAGAGAGGGCACAGAGGAGATTTACCAGGATGTTGCACTAGAGAGGGTACAGAGGAGATTTACCAGGATGTTGCACTAGAGAGGGTACAGAGGAGATTTACCATGATGTTGCACTAGAGAGGGTACAGAGGAGATTTACCAGGATGTTGCACTGGAGAGGGTACAGAGGAGATTTACCAGGATGTTGCACTAGAGTGGGTACAGAGGAGATTTACCAGGATGTTGCACTGGAGAGGATACAGAGGAGATTTACCAGGATGTTGCACTGGAGAGGGTACAGAGGAGATTTACCAGGATGTTGCACTGGAGAGGGTACAGAGGAGATTTACCAGGATGTTGCACTAGAGAGGGTACAGAGGAGATTTACCAGGATGTTGCACTAGAGAGGGTACAGAGGAGATTTACCAGGATGTTGCACAAGAGAGGGTACAGAGGAGATTTACCAGGATGTTGCACTAGAGAGGGTACAGAGGAGATTTACCAGGATGTTGCAGTAGAGAGGGTACAGAGGAGATTTACCAGGATGTTGCAGTAGAGAGGGTACAGAGGAGATTTACCAGGATGTTACCAGGACTGGAGAATTTTAGCGATGAGGAAAGATTGGAGAGGCTGGGGTTGTTTTCTCTGGAACAGAGGAGGCTGAGGGGAGATTTAATTGAGGTGTGAGGGGCCTGGATAGAGTGGATAGGACGGACCTGTTTCCCTTGGCAGAGGGGTCAACAACCAGGGGGCAGTGTTTGAAAGTAATTGGGGGGAGGTTTAGAGGGGGTTTGAGGGAAATGTCTTCACCCAGAGGGTGGTGGGGGTCTGGGGTGGAACTCACGGCCTGAAAGGGTGGTAGAGGCAGAAACCCTCACCACATTTGGACGTGTGCTCGAAGTGCTGTAACCCACAGGGCTACGGACCCAGAGCGGGAAAGTGGGATTAGGCCGGGATGGCTCTTGGTCGGCCGGTGCAACGCGGACACGATGGGCCGGAATGGCCTCCTCTCGCGCTGTAAACTTCTCTGATTCCACGACGACAGTTTAAATGGCCAGCCACCAATCAGTGGGCCGTACAGGTGAAGAATGGTTCATTAGGCCCAGAGTTCTCCCAGCTCCGGCAGTCAACTGGGAGAAACGGCGGGGAGCACTGAGCAATCAAAGAAAGGCTTGCATTTATATAGCAATATTGCCCAGGACACCGGGGAGAACTCCCCCTGCTCTTCTTACAATAGTGGCCCCGGGATCTTTTACATCCACCCGAGAGGGCAGACGGGACCTCGGTTTAACGTCTCATCCGAAATACAGCCCCTCCGACAGTGCGGGGCTCCCTCAGTACCGCCCCTCCGACAGTGCGGCGCTCCCTCAGTACCGCCCCTCCGACAGTGCGGCGCTCCCTCAGTACCGCCCCTCCGACAGTGCGGCGCTCCCTCAGTACCGCCCCTCCGACAGTGCGGCGCTCCCTCAGTACCGCCCCTCCGACAGTGCGGCGCTCCCTCAGTACCGCCCCTCCGACAGTGCGGCACTCCCTCAGTACCGCCCCTCCGACAGTGCGGCGCTCCCTCAGTACCGCCCCTCCGACAGTGCGGCGCTCCCTCAGCACTGCACTGGGTGTGTCAGCCTGGATGTTTGTGCTCAAGTCCCTGGAGTGGGACTCGAACCCACAACCCTCTGACTCAGAAGCACAAGAGCTGCCCCCACTGAGCCACAGAATGAATTATGCTTTGTGCAAGCACCTCTCTCTAACTCTCCCTTTCTCTCCAAGATGAGTCAACTCGGAGGGCTTCACATGGCTGTAAAGCCGGACGTGTACGTGTTTCCAACCCTTCTGTCAACCACAAACTATACACCTTGCATTTAGATAGTGCCTTTGACGTATTGAAACGTCCCAAGGTGTTTCACAGCAGCGATTATCAAACAATAAACCTAACACCGAGCCACGTAACGAGATATTAAGGACAGGCGACCAAAAGCTGGGTCAGAGAGGTCGGTTTTAAGGAGCGTCTTAAAGGAGGAGAGAGAGGCGGAGAGGTTTAGGGAGGGAGTTCCACAGCTTGGGGCCCAGGCAACAGAAGGCACGGCCACCGATGGTGGAGCGATTATAATCGGTGTCCCTCAACCCCCTCTCTCTCCCTCAGGGAGATATCTGTACACTGACTGGTGTCTCTCAGTCCCTCTCCCTCAGGGAGATATCTGTACACTGACTGGTGTCTCTCAATCCCTCTCCCTCAGAGAGATATCTGTACACTGACTGGTGTCTCTCAGTCCCTCTTCCTCAGGGTGATATCTGTACACTGACTGGTGTCTCTCAGTCCCCTCTTCCTCAGGGTGATATCTGTACACTGACTGGTGTCTCTCAGTCCCCTCTTCCTCAGGGAGATATCTGTACACTGACTGGTGTCTCTCAGTCCCCTCTCCCTCAGGGAGATATCTGTACACTGACTGGTGTCTCTCAGTCCCTCTCCCTCAGGGAGATATCTGTACACTGACTGGTGTCTCTCAATCCCTCTCCCTCAGAGAGATATCTGTACACTGACTGGTGTCTCTCAGTCCCTCTTCCTCAGGGTGATATCTGTACACTGACTGGTGTCTCTCAGTCCCCTCTTCCTCAGGGTGATATCTGTACACTGACTGGTGTCTCTCAGTCCCCTCTTCCTCAGGGAGATATCTGTACACTGACTGGTGTCTCTCAGTCCCCTCTCCCTCAGGGAGATATCTGTACACTGACTGGTGTCTCTCAGTCCCTCTCCCTCAGGGAGATATCTGTACACTGACTGGTGTCTCTCAGTCCCCTCTTCCTCAGGGTGATATCTGTACACTGACTGGTGTCTCTCAGTCCCCTCTTCCTCAGGGAGATATCTGTACACTGACTGGTGTCTCTCAGTCCCCTCTCCCTCAGGGAGATATCTGTACACTGACTGGTGTCTCTCAGTCCCTCTCCCTCAGGGAGATATCTGTACACTGACTGGTGTCTGTCAGTCCCCTCTCCCTCAGGGAGATATCTGTACACTGACTCGAACCTCTGGGTCCCAAAGGTTTTTTTAATGTTCGTTGTATATTCTCTTTGACTGAAAGACCTCTTACTGCCTATAAATCATTCATGACCCAAAAATGTTTTGATGCATTCTTTAATCAATTCTTCGTAACATGTGGCTTTTTAGCTCCAGAATTCTCGTTCGAAAGAAGGTTAATATTTCAAACATCTCACTGTAACCTCGTCCCCTCCCTCATTGCGAGTGTTGGATGGGACAGTGTAGAGGGAGCTTTACTCTGGATCAAACCCCGTGCTGTACCTGCCCTGGGAGTGTTTGATGGGGACAGTGTAGAGGGAGCTTTACTCTGTATCTAACCCCGTGCTGTACCTGCCCTGGGAGTGTTTGATGGGACAGTGTAGAGGGAGCTTTACGCTGTATCTAACCCCGTGCTGTACCTGCCCTGGGAGTGTTTGATGGGACAGTGTAGAGGGAGCTTTACGCTGTATCTAACCCCGTGCTGTAACTGCCCTGGGAGTGTTTGATGGGACAGTGTAGAGGGAGCTTTACTCTGTATCTAACCCCCTGTACCTGCCCTGGGAGTGTTTGATGGGGACAGTGTAGAGGGAGCTTTACTCTGTATCTAACCCCGTATACCTGCCCTGGGAGTGTTTGATGGGACAGTGCAGAGGGAGCTTTACTCTGTATCTAACCCCCTGTACCTGCCCTGGGAGTGTTTGATGGGACAGTGTAGAGGGAGCTTTACTCTGTATCTAACCCCCTGTACCTGCCCTGGGAGTGTTTGATGGGACAGTGTAGAGGGAGCTTTACTCTGTATCTAACCCCCTGTACCTGCCCTGGGAGTGTTTGATGGGACAGTGTAGAGGGAGCTTTACTCTGTATCTAACCCCCTGGACCTGCCCTGGGAGTGTTTGATGGGACAGTGTAGAGGGAGCTTTACTCTGTATCTAACCCCCTGTACCTGCCTTGGGGGTGTTTGATGGGACAGTGTAGAGGCTGTGATTTGTTGGGAAGGTTTGAACGTTATGGGTTGTGTTGTCTGCCATCTAGTGTTGCGTTGTGTATATGGTACTCAGTCTCGCTGGTTTAGACTTTTTACCAGTTTCAAGATAATTTGATTTCACAAATAACGTTGTGATGCTGTTACTCAGAATTATCTGAATACACTTAGCATAGAATGCATTACCTGGAGGTGCGATGAAGATTATTGTGATTTACGCGAGCCGAATACAGATTTAGTTCTCCACTGGAAGGACGGACTTGCATTTATATAGCGCCTTTCACAGCCCCAACTGCACGTCTCAAGGTGCTTTACAGCCAATGAAGTACTTGTGAAGTGCGCTCCCTGTTGTAATGTGGGAAACGCCAATTTGCGCACAGCAAGCTCCCACACACAGCGATGTGATAATGACCCGGATCGTCTGTTTCAGTGATGTTGGTCGAGGGATAAATATTGGCCCCAGGACACCGGGGAGAACTCCCCCTGCTCTTCTTCCAATAGTGGCCCCGGGATCTTTTACATCCACCCGAGAGGGCAGACGGGGCCTCGGTTTAACGTCTCATCCGAAATACCGCCCCTCCGACAGTGCGGCGCTCCCTCAGTACCGCCCCTCCGACAGTGCGGTGCTCCCTCAGTACTGCCCCTCCGACAGTGCGGCGCTCCCTCAGTACCGCCCCTCCGACAGTGCGGCGCTCCCTCAGTACCGCCCCTCCGACAGTGCGGCGTTCGCTCAGTACCGCCCCTCCGACAGTGCGGCACTCCCTCAGTACCGCCCCTCCGACAGTGCGGCGCTCCCTCAGTACCGCCCCTCCGACAGTGCGGCGCTCCCTCAGTACTGCCCCTCCGACAGTGGGGCACTCCCTCAGTACCGCCCCTCCGACAGTGCGGCGCTCCCTCAGTACCGCCCCTCCGACAGTGCGGTGCTCCCTCAGTACCGCCCCTCCGACAGTGCGGCGCTCCCTCAGTACCGCCCCTCCGACAGTGCGGCTCTCCCTCAGTACTGCCCCTCCGACAGTGGGGCACTCCCTCAGTACCGCCCCTCCGACAGTGCGGCGCTCCCTCAGTACCGCCCCTCCGACAGTGCGGGGCTCCCTCAGTACTGCCCCTCCGACAGTGCGGCGCTCCCTCAGTACCGCCCCTCCGACAGTGCGGCGCTCCCTCAGTACCGCCCCTCCGACAGTGCGGGGCTCCCTCAGTACCGCCCCTCCGACAGTGCGGGGCTCCCTCAGTACCGCCCCTCCGACAGTGCGGCGCTCCCTCAGCACGGCACTGGGAGCGCAGCCTAGATTTTTTTTTTGTGCTCATGTCCCTGGAGTGGGACTTGAACCCTCAACTTTCTGACTCAGAAGCGAGAGAGCTGCCCACAGAGTCACCGCTGACGTTGTCTTTAGAAGAATGAGAGGTGACCTCATTGAAACATCTCCGATTCTGAGGGGGATTGGCAGGGTAGATGCAGGGAGCGTGTTTCCCCCCCCCGGGGCTGGGGAGTCTAGAACCAGGGGTCACACAGTCTCAGGATAAGGGCTCGGCCATTTAGGACTGAGATGAGGAGGAATTTCTTCACTCAGAGGGGGGTGAATCTTTGGAATTCTCTGCCCCAGAGGGCAGTGGAGGCTCAGTCGTTGAGTATATTCAAGGCCCGAGATCGGTAGATTTTTGGACTCGAGGGGAATCGAGGGATCGGGCGGGAAAGTGGGCTTGAGGTCGAAGATCAGCCGGGATCTCATTGAATGGCGGAGCAGGCTCAAGGGGCCGAACGGCCGTCTCCTGCTACTGATTCTTGTGTTCTTTTGTTAATTGTGTCTACCCCTGGTCGAACTCTCCTCTCGTTGGCAGGTCCATCTCAGAGGCTAGGCCTCAAAATAACTCCAAATACTCGGCCCAACATACGTGTGGTGATTTGTGTAGGCCATACTCCGTACTGTGCCCGAGGGTTGTGATGCGAGCTGTATTTCTTGGTGTATAATGTTATTTTATGACGAAACAAAGTCCCATGTGTCTCTTTCTGACTTCACCGAACTTTCCGCTGGCCTTGTCTGAATTTATAGCCCGTCTTTTTCTCTCTCGCATTGCTGCCTGCGTTGGCTCAGTGTTTATCCATTTTCCTCTCGTGTTTTTTTTTACACACACGGGATAATCTCCTTGGGTTCCGGCGGGCATTGACCGCGTTCCGTGAGCGGTCATTACGTCCCCCTACGAACCGGAGTGTGCCCGGTATCTGAGGGAGCGCCGCACTGTCGGAGGGGCGGTACTGAGGGAGCGCCGCACTGTCGGAGGGGCGGTACTGAGGGAGCGCCGCACTGTCGGAGGGGCGGTACTGAGGGAGCACCGCGCTGCACTGTCGGAGGGGCGGTACTGAGGGAGCGCCGCACTGTCGGAGGGGCGGTACTGAGGGAGCACCGCGCTGCACTGTCGGAGGGGCGGTACTGAGGGAGCCCCGCACTGTCGGAGGGGCGGTACTGAGGGAGCCCCGCACTGTCGGAGGGGCAGTACTGAGGGAGCGCCGCACTGTCGGAGGGGCGGTACTGAGGGAGCCCCGCACTGTCGGAGGGGCGGTACTGAGGGAGCCCCGCACTGTCGGAGGGGCAGTACTGAGGGAGCGCCGCACTGTCGGAGGGGCAGTACTGAGGGAGCGCCGCACTGTGGGAGGGGCGGTACTGAGGGAGCGCCGCACTGTCGGAGGGGCAGTAGTGAGGGAGCGCCGCACTGTCGGAGGGGCGGTACTGAGGGAGCGCCGCACTGTCGGAGGGGCGGTACTGAGGGAGTGCCGCACTGTCGGAGGGGCGGTACTGAGGGACCCCGCACTGTCGGAGGGGCGGTACTGAGGGAGCGCCGCACTGTCGGAGGGGCACTGCTGAGGGAGCGCCGTATCCTACAGGGCTACGGACCGAGAGCTGGAAAGTGGGATTAGGCCGGGATGGCTCTTGGTCGGCCGGCATGGTCACGATGGACCGATATGGCCTTCTCGTGCGCTGTCAATTTCTCTGATTCTATGGAGGAGGATGCGCGTTGGCCATAGACAATTTTCCGCGGAAGTTGTGTCAAATCAGCATCGCTGGAGACGGTCTGCGGTGGAGGGGCAGTAAAGTCAACGGAAACACTATCTCAGTCAGCGATTGGTCAATCTATGGAATGGGCTCCCTATGGAGACAGTGGAAGCAGTTCATAGGTTATACATCCCAGAAACAGCCCACTTAGCCCAACCAGTCCATGCTGGCGTTTATGCTCTGTAAGAACATCAGATATAGAAGCAGGAGTCGGCCATTCGGCCCCTCGAGCCTGCTCCGCCATTCAATACGATCACGGCTGATCCGATCATGGACTCGGCTCCACTTCCCCGCCCGCCCCTTCACTCCCTTATCGCTCAAAAATCTGTCTGTCGCCACCTTAAATATATTCAATGACCCAGCCCCCACAGCTCTCTGGGGCAGAGAATTCCACAGATTCACCAGAAGAAATTCCTCCTCATCTCCGTCCTAAATGGGCGGCCCGTTATTCTGAGACTATGTGCCCCCTAGTTCTAGATTCCCCCACGAGGAAACTTCTAAACTCCAATGAGTGGAGGCCCAACCTACTCAACCTTTCCTCATAAGACAACCCCCTCATCTCCGGAATCAACCGAGTGAACCTTCTCTGAACTGCCTCCAATGCAAGTATATCCTTTCGTAAATACGGAGACCAGAACTGCACGCAGTATTCCAAGTGTGGTCTAACCCAGGGATATGGAGACCAGAACTGTGCACGGTGCTCCAAGTGTGGTCTAACCCAGGTATATGGAGACCAGAACTGTGCACGGTGCTCCAAGTGTGGTCTAACCCAGGTATATGGAGACCAGAACTGTGCACGGTGCTCCCAGTGTGGTCTAACCCAGGTATATGGAGACCAGAACTGTGCACAGTGCTCCAAGTGTGGTCTAACCCAGGTATATGGAGACCAGAACTGTGCACAGTGCTCCAAGTGTGGTCTAACCCAGGTATATGGAGACCAGAACTGTGCACGGTGCTCCAAGTGTGGTCTAACCAAGGTTCGATACAGGTTTAGCGCAACTTGTCTACTTTTCAATTCTATCCTTCGAGAAATAAACCCTAGTTCTTGGTTTGCTTTTTTGATGGCCTTGCTGGCCTGTGTCGCAACGTTTAGTGATTCGAGTATTTGTACCGCGAGATCCCTGTGTTCCTCTGCCCCACCCAGACTCACACCCTCCCAGTAATAATGAGCTCCCTATTCTTCCGACCAAAATGTACAGCCTCACGTTTATCTGCGTCAAACTTCATTTGCCACTTACTTGCCCATTCTGCAAGTTTATTAATGTCCTGCTGTCATTTGTTGTGGTCCTGCTAACTATCGCCCACCCCCGAGTTTGGTGTCATCCGCAAATTTAGCATTTGTGTTTTTGATTCCCAACGTCTAAATCGTTGACATAGACACTGAGCTGGGTGGCAGTGTGAGCTGTGAGGAGGACGCTAAGAGGCTGCAGGGTGACTTGGACAGGTTAGGTGAGTGGGCAAATGCATGGCAGATGCAGTATAATGTGGATAAATGTGAGGTTATATCCACTTTGGGGCAAAAACAGGAAGGCAGATTATTATCTGAATGGTGACAGATTAGGAAAAGGGGAGGTGCAACGAGATCTGGGTGTCATGGTACATCAGCCATTGAAAGTTGGCATGCAGGTACAGCAGGCGGTGAAGAAGGCAAATGGCATGTTGGCCTTCATAGCGAGAGGATTTGATTATAGGAGCAGGGAGGTCTTACTGCAGTTGTACAGGGCCTTGGTGAGGCCACACCTGGAATATTGTGTTCAGTTTTGGTCTCCTAATCTGAGGAAGGACATGCTTGCTATTGAGGGAGTGCAGCGAAGGTTCGCCAGACTGATTCCCGGGATGGCAGGACTGACATATGAAGAAAGACTGGATCGACTAGGCTTATATTCACTGGAATTTAGAAGAATGAGAGGGGATCTCATAGAAACATATAAAATTCTGACCGGACTGGACAGGTTAGATGCAGGAAGAATATTCCCGATGTTGGAGAAGTCCAGAACCAGGGGTCACAGTCGAAGGATAAGGGATAAGCCATTTAGGACCGAGATGAGGAGAAACTTCTTCACTCAGAGAATTGTGAACCTGTGGAATTCTCTCCCACAGAAAATTGTTGATGCCAGTTCATTGAATATATTCAAGAGGGAGTTAGATATGGCCCTTATGGCTAAAGGAATCAAGGGGTATGGAGAGAGAGCAGGAATGGGGTACTGAGGGAATGATCAGCCATGATCATATTGAATGGTGGTGCAGGCTCAAAGGGCCGAATGGCCTACTCCTGCACCTATTTTCTATGTTTCTATATGGAGACCAGAACTGTGCACAGTGCTCCAAGTGTGGTCTAACCCAGGTATATGGAGACCAGAACTGTGCACAGTGCTCCAAGTGTGGTCTAACCCAGGTATATGGAGACCAGAACTGTGCACGGTGCTCCCAGTGTGGTCTAACCAAGGTTCGATACAGGTTTAGCGCAACTTGTCTACTTTTCAATTCTATCCTTCGAGAAATAAACCCTAGTTCTTGGTTTGCTTTTTTGATGGCCTTGCTGGCCTGTGTTGCAACGTTTAGTGATTCGAGTATTTGTACCGCGAGATCCCTGTGTTCCTCTACCCCACCCAGACTCACACCCTCCCAGTAATAATGAGCTCCCTATTCTTCCGACCAAAATGTACAGCCTCACGTTTATCTGCGTCAAACTTCATTTGCCACTTACTTGCCCATTCTGCAAGTTTATTAATGTCCTGCTGTCATTTGTTGTGGTCCTGCTAACTATCGCCCACCCCCGAGTTTGGTGTCATCCGCAAATTTAGAAATTGTATTTTTGAATGCCAACGTCTAAATCGTTGACATAGACACTGAGCTGGGTGGCAGTGTGAGCTGTGAGGAGGACGCTAAGAGGCTGCAGGGTGACTTGGACAGGTTAGGTGAGTGGGCAAATGCATGGCAGATGCAGTATAATGTGGATAAATGTGAGGTTATATCCATTTTTGGGGCAAAAACAGGAAGGCAGATTATTATCTGAATAGTGACAGATTAGGAAAAGGGGAGGTGCAACGAGACCTGGGTGTCATGGTACATCAGCCATTGAAAGTTGGCATGCAGGTACAGCAGGCGGTGAAGAAGGCAAATGGCATGTTGGCCTTCATAGCGAGAGGATTTGAGTATAGGAGCAGGGAGGTCTTACTGCAGTTGTACAGGGCCTTGGTGAGGCCACACCTGGAATATTGTGTTCAGTTTTGGTCTCCTAATCTGAGGAAGGACATTCGTGCTATTGAGGGAGTGCAGCGAAGGTTCGCCAGACTGATTCCCGGGATGGCAGGACTGACATATGAAGAAAGACTGGATCGACTAGGCTTATATTCACTGGAATTTAGAAGAATGAGAGGGGATCTCATAGAAACATATAAAATTCTGACCGGACTGGACAGGTTAGATGCAGGAAGAATATTCCCGATGTTGGAGAAGTCCAGAACCAGGGGTCACAGTCTAAGGATAAGGGATAAGCCATGTAGGACCGAGATGAGGAGAAACTTCTTCACTCAGAGAATTGTGAACCTGTGGAATTCTCTCCCACAGAAAATTGTTGATGCCAGTTCATTGAATATATTCAAGAGGGAGTTAGATATGGCCCTTATGGCTAAAGGAATCGAGGGGTATGGAGAGAGAGCAGGAATGGGGTACTGAGGGAATGATCAGCCATGATCATATTGAATGGTGGTGCAGGCTCAAAGGGCCGAATGGCCTACTCCTGCACCTATTTTCTATGTTTCTATATGGAGACCAGAACTCTGCACAGTGCTCCAAGTGTGGTCTAACCCAGGTATATGGAGACCAGAACTGTGCACGGTGCTCCAAGTGTGGTCTAACCCAGGTATATGGAGACCAGAACTGTGCACGGTACTCCAAGTGTGGTCTAACCCAGGTATATGGAGACCAGAACTCAGAACTGTGCACGGTGCTCCAAGTGTGGTCTAACCCAGGTATATGGAGACCAGAACTGTGCACGGTGCTCCAAGTGTGGTCTAACCTAGGTATATGGAGACCAGAACTGTACACAGTGCTCCAAGTGTGGTCTAACCCAGGTATATGGAGACCAGAACTCAGAACTGTGCACGGTGCTCCAAGTGTGGTCTAACCCAGGTATATGGAGACCAGAACTGTGCACGGTGCTCCAAGTGTGGTCTAACCTAGGTATATGGAGACCAGAACTGTGCACAGTGCTCCAAGTGTGGTCTAACCCAGGTATATGGAGACCAGAACTGTGCACGGTGCTCCAAGTGTGGTCTAACCCAGGTATATGGAGACCAGAACTGTGCACAGTGCTCCAAGTGTGGTCTAACCACGGTTCGATACAGGTTTAGCGTAACTTGTCTACTTTTCAATTCTATCCCTCTAGAAATAAACCCTAGTTCTTGGTTTGCTTTTTTGATGGCCTTGCTGGCCTGTGTCGCAACGTTTAGTGATTCGAGTATTTGTACCGCGAGATCCCGGTGTTCCTCTGCCCCACCCAGACTCACACCCTCCCAGTAATAATGAGCTCCCTATTCTTCCGACCAAAATGTACAGCCTCACGTTTATCTGCGTCAAACTTCATTTGCCACTTACTTGCCCATTCTGCAAGTTTATTAATGTCCTGCTGTCATTTGTTGTGGTCCTGCTAACTATTGCCCACCCCCGAGTTTGGTGTCATCCGCAAATTTAGCATTTGTGTTTTGATTCCCAACGTCTAAATCGTTGACATAAGTTGTGAACAGTGGTCCCAACACCGCTCCTTTTGTGGAACACCTTCGGCCGCTGTGAACAGCTGCCCTTTTTACCCCACTCTCTGCCTTCTGTCTTGAAGCCAGCCAGCGATGCATTCTGCTACTTGTTCCCCAACACTCCTGCATTCTCTGACCCTCTTCACCCATCTGCTGTGGGGAAGCCTTATCGAAGGCCGGTTTGGAAAGTTGACAAGAAGTTGCATGTTCTGCTGTCGTCCTTGCAGATGTTCTCTGCGCCCTCTCTCTCTCTCTCTCTTCACTCCCTCTGGAATCCTTTCTCTCAATTGGCTAGCTCAGCTGTACGCATCACTCCCAAGGTTTAGCGTAGAAACAATAGGATCCATAGTCGGCCCTTCGAGCCTGCACCATTCAGTATGATCATGGCTGATCCTCTATCCCAACACCATATTCCCGCTTTCTCCCCATACCCCTTGATGCCTTTTGTGTCTAGAAATCTATCTGTCTCCCTCTTAAATATATTCAGTGACTTGGCCTCCACAGCCTTCTGTGGTAGAGAATTCCACAGGTTCACCTCCCTCGGAGTGAAAACATTTCCTCCTCATCTCCGTCCTAAATTTCCTACCCCGTATCCGGAGACTGTGACCCCTTGTTCAAGACTTCCCAGCCCCGGGGAAACATCCTCCCCGCATCCAGTCTGTCCAACCCCGTCAGAATTTTATACCTTTCAATGAGATCCCCTCTCATTCTTCTAAACTCCAGTGAATACAGGCCCAGTCGACCCAATCTCTCCTCATACCATCCCAGGAATCAGTCTGGTGAACCTTCGCTGCACTCCCTCTATGGCAAGTATATCCTTCCTTAGGTAAGGAGACCCAAACTGTGCACAATACTCCAGGTGCGGTCTCACCAGGGCCCTGTATAACTGGAGTATGACACATAAGAACGTAAGAACTAGGAACAGGAGTAGGCCATCTAGCCCCTCGAGCCCGCTCCGCCATTCAACAAGACCATGGCTGATCTGGCCGTGGACTCAGCTCCACTTACCCGCCCGCTCCCCGTAACCCTTAATTCCCTTATTGGTTCAAAATCTATCTATCTGTGACTTGAACACATTCAATGAGCTAGCCTCAACTGCTTCCTTGGGCAGAGAATTCCACAGATTCACAACCCTCTGGGAGAAGAAATTCCTTCTCAACTCGGTTTTAAATTGGCTCCCCCGTATTTTGAGGCTGTGCCCCCTAGTTCTAGTCTCCCCCACCAGTGGAAACAACCTCTCCGCCTCTATCCTGTCTATCCCTTTCATTATTTTAAATGTTTCTATAAGATCACCCCTCATCCTTCTGAACTCCAACGAGTAAAGACCCAGTCTACTCAATCTATCATCATAAGGTAACCCCCTCATCTCCGGAATCAGCCGAGTGAATCGTCTCTGTACCCCCCTCCAAAGCCAGTATATCCTTCCTTAAGTAAGGTGGCCAAAACTGCACGCGGTACACCCTTGCCCCTGTACTCGAACCCTCTCGCAGTGGAGGCCGACATACCATTGGCCTCCCTCACTGCTAGCACCGGCGTGTCGGCTTTCAGTGACCGGTGTACAAGGGCACCCGGGCCCCTCTGTACCTCGCCACTTCCCGAGCCATCGCCACTTCCATCGTGCTTTGTTGCCGTCTCCCCGGCCAAACCTCGCACATTTTGTCCACGTTAAACTGCACCTGCCGCCTGCTTGCCCACGCAACCGATCCGAACCGCCTCCGCGCAACCCGCAACCCCCACCGCGTTTTGTGTGGTCAGCAAACTTGGAAATGAGACATTCGGTAAACCAGATATCGATATGTTGTGTGAACCTCTGTCGCTCCCAGCACGAAAGACACCTCTGTCGCTCCCAGCTCCCAGCAAAAATCGCCGAGCTTCTTTCACCTCAAGTGTCGTTTCTCGTTGTGCCTCTCGGGTCAGCGAAGCTGCTCCTGTTTTTAATGATTTGCCTCCATCTCTCATTGGGCTGTTGGGCGAACAATTACATGTGTTTATGCTTGGTCCATTTTAGTGTGTGTGTGTGTGTGTGTGTGTGTTGTGTGATTTTTATTTCACGCTCTTTTTTATTCTTTTTTTTTTTCTGTTTTTGTCCCTCCCCGTCTCGCCCTTGTGTGTACTTTTTTTTTTTTCATCCTTTTCCCTTTTTAATTTGTTTCTGGTCTTTGACTTTGTGTGTTTTTTCTTTCTTGCACTGTAGGTCTGTAAGCACCCTGCACCAGTTTTGCTGCGCTGCATCATTGCACAACACCTATCTAGGTCACCCAGCGAGGTACACAGACTGCAGGTAAGCCTGGTTTACACGCCTGCTGCCTCGACCCCCGCCCCCCACCGACCTCCGACCCTTCACCCCTCCTGAAAAGGCACCGCCCCCCCACCGACCTCCGACCCTTCACCCCTCCAGAAAAGGCCTACGCGGGGAAAGGTAGAGGGGGTAGTAACGGAGGGAGGGCGGGGAGGGGGGGTGGGGGGGGGGGAAGGGAAGGGGCGTTGGATCCAAACGGATCCCATTTCCCCCCCCCTTGCTCCTCCTCCGCCTCAAACACACGCACACACGCACGCACGCGCGCGCACATTCACACTCCCGCCCCACCCTGCTCGCCGCCCACCCTTGGCATTGCTCACAAGGCCAGACGTCAACAGTAGGAAGGGTATAACGTCAGATTTCTCTCTCTCTCGGGGAAAGGGGTCAGGGGGAACGGTTTGGGTGAGGGGGGGGGGAGGGGGGGTGGTGTGGCGAGGCGCTCGGAGGTAGTACCGTACCGTGCGCGCGCAGCCCCCCCCTCCCCCCCTCCCCCCCACCTTCGAGCCGCTAACCTGGTGGCCCTTTCGAATTCATTCATTCGCTGCTCCCGTGCCGTGAATTTCCCTGACTCGATTTCTCCCGCCCCTCCCGCACGGAGCCCTGGGGGAGGGGGGGGTGGGTATCCCGGGAGCGGGAAATCCTGGAGGGGAGGAGGGGGGAGGGGTGAGGAGAGGGGGGTGGGGGGGGGAGGGAGGGAGGGAGAGAGAGAGAACATTGCCGTAGCGATAGGCTAACCCTCCCCCCCGGGGATTTCCCCCACCCCTCATCTCCCACCGCCCCCCCCCCTCCCCGGCCCGCCGATGACATTCAGACACTCCGAGCGAGCGGGAGAGAGTTTCTCGGGCTGTGGGAACCCTGACAGAACAGCGATCTCCTTTTGCCCGTTTCCCGCCAGGGTCGGCGCCCGATTTGTGCCGAGCTTGGCGCAGGTTGGCAGTAGAGGCCCCTGAAGTTTGCCTCAGTACCGTGGGGTTAGTTGGGGAGGGAGGGAGGGAGGGGGCGTAAGAGAATGGGTCACCATTTTCCCCGATCTCTGCCCCGCCGGCCCTCGAACCCGCTCTCCGGGATGCGGAAGTGGCCTCTTTCCCTCCCCCCCCCCCACGGCAAACCGAGGCCCCGAAAACGCGTGCACAATGGCCAGTCGAGTTCTGCGTCACTTGCCCTGGGGGCAACGCGACGCCCTTTGCTGCAGCACAACAGGGCGATCCCAGAGTTGAGAAAGAGACGTGGGGGGAGGGGGGGGGGAGCGAGGGGGGTAGGTCGGGGGTCGATTGGCACACTCGCGTTCAAAACGACCCGCGGGGTGGTGCAGGCTTGACGATTGTTGTCGGCTGGTTCTGACCGGACGAGGAAAACATTGGGCCTTTTCAGTCGGGCGCTGATAGTGAGGAGGGGGGGGGAAGGAGAGGAGGAGGTGGCCAGGGACCTCATAAGACCCATGGGTTGGGCCTGCCACCTCACTGATTCATACCCCTGGCGTTCATTCTCTCACCGGGTTCTGCTTTGGGACAAATTGGGGAGTGGTGCGGGGTTGGGGGGGAGGGGTTCAAGTTACATCGCCGCTCGCCCCGCCCCCCCGACATTCCACACATTCTTGCCCCCTCCCCTCCCCTCCCTCCGAGCCACAATCCGTTTGATGTAGAGCTCAGAGAGTTTGAGGGTCTGGGGTGGGACACACACACACTGTCCAGGGACCTCCCTGTAAATACTGACACACACACACTCCCGGGGAACCCCCTGTAAATACTGACACACACACACTCCCGGGGAACCCCCTGTAAATACTGACACACACACACTCCCGGGGAACCCCCTGTAAATACTGACACACACACACTCCCGGGGAACCCCCTGTAAATACTGACACACACACACTCCCAGGGAACCCCCTGTAAATACTGACACACACACTGTCCAGGGACCTCCCTGTAAATACTGACACACACTCCCGGGGAACCCCCTGTAAATACTGACACACACACTCCCGGGGACCCCCTGTAAATACTGACACACACACACTCCCGGGGAACCCCCTGTAAATACTGACACACACACACTCCCGGGGAACCCCCTGTAAATACTGACACACACACACTCCCGGGGAACCCCCTGTAAATACTGACACACACACACTCCCGGGGAACCCCCTGTAAATACTGACACACACACTCCCGGGGAACCCCCTGTAAATACTGACACACACACTCCCCGGGGAACCCCTGTAAATACTGACACACACACACTCCCCGGGGAACCCCTGTAAATACTGACACACACACACTCCCGGGGACCCCCTGTAAATACTGACACACACACTCCTGGGGAACCCCTGTAAATACTGACACACACACTCCCAGGGAACCCCCTGTAAATACTGACACACACACACTACCGGGGACCCCCTGTAAATACTGACACACACACCCCGGGGAACCCCCTGTAAATACTGACACACACACTCCCGGGGAACCCCCTGTAAATACTGACACACACACACTCCCGGGGAACCCCCTGTAAATACTGACACACACTCCCTGGCGAACCCCCTGTAAATACTGACACACACACCCCGGGGAACCCCCTGTAAATACTGACACACACACTGTCCAGGGACCTCCCTGTAAATACTGACACACACACTCCCGGGGAACCCCCTGTAAATACTGACAAACACACACTCCCGGGGACCCCCTGTAAATACTGACACACACACTCCCTGGCGAACCCCCTGTAAATACTGACACACACACTCCCGGGGAACCCCCTGTAAATACTGACACACACACTCCCGGGGAACCCCCTGTAAATACTGACACACACACTCCCGGGGAACCCCCTGTAAATACTGACACACACACTCCCGGGGACCCCCTGTAAATATTGACAAACGCACACTCCCGGGGACCCCCTGTAAATACTGACACACACACTCCCGGGGACCCCCTGTAAATACTGACACACACACTCCCGGGGAACCCCCTGTAAATACTGACACACACACTCCCGGGGAACCCCCTGTAAATACTGACACACACACTCCCGGGGAACCCCCTGTAAATACTGACACACACACTCCCGGGGACCCCCTGTAAATACTGACAAACGCACACTCCCGGGGACCCCCTGTAAATACTGACACACACACTCCCGGGGACCCCCTGTAAATACTGACACACACACTCCCGGGGAACCCCCTGTAAATACTGACACACACACTCCCGGGGAACCCCCTGTAAATACTGACACACACACTCCCGGGGACCCCCTGTAAATACTGACACACACACACTCCCGGGGACCCCCTGTAAATACTGACACACACACTCCCGGGGACCCCCTGTAAATACTGACACACACTCCCTGGGGAACCCCCTGTAAATACTGACACACACACTCCCGAGGAACCCCCTGTAAATACTGACACACACACTCCCGGGGACCCCCTGTAAATACTGACAAACGCACACTCCCGGGGACCCCCTGTAAATACTGACACACACACTCCCAGGGAACCCCCTGTAAATACTGACACACACACTCCCGGGGAACCCCCTGTAAATACTGACACACACACTCCCGGGGAACCCCTGTAAATACTGACGCACACACTCCCGGGGAACCCCTGTAAATACTGACACACACTCCCCGGGGACCCCCTGTAAATACTGACACACACCTGGGGACCCCCTGTAAATACTGACGCACTCCCGGGACCCCCTGTAAATACTGACGCACTCCCGGGGACCCCCTGTAAATACTGACGCACTCCCGGGGACCCCCTGTAAATACTGACGCACTCCCGGGGACCCCCTGTAAATACTGACAAACACACGGGGACCCCCTGTAAATACTGACACACTCCCGGGGACCCCCTGTAAATACTGACACACACACGGAGACCCCCTGTAAATACTGACTCACACTCTCGGGACCCCCTGTAAATACTGACGCACTCCCGGGGACCCCCAGTAAATACTGACACACACTCCCGGGGACCCCCTGTAAATACTGACACACACTCCCGGGGACCCCCAGTAAATACTGACACACACTCCCGGGGACCCCCTGTAAATACTGACACACACTGCCAGGGACCCCCTGTAAATACTGACGCACTCCCGGGGATCCCCTGTAAATACTGACACACACCCATATACTCACGGAGCCCTAGTATAAAGATTATGATTGCAGAGTCTGACTGAGAGAGGTTGTCTTAAATGTGAATCAGTGTTAACTTATGGTTTCCCTGCTCCCTGCCATGTCTATTTAATGTGCTTAGCTTTATGTGCCTGCATGCTCCATCATCTCTAATGGTCTAGTTAGGGAGCTGTGTAAGGGAGCTGGATTAACATCAGTACAGATACAGTCAGTAACACAGGGTTCTGGGGCAGAGGGGTTACTGAGTGACAGTGTGAGGGAGCTGGATTAACATCAGTACAGATACAGTCAGTAACACAGGGTGCTGGGGGAGCGGGGTTACTGAGTGACAGTGTGAGGGAGCTGGATTAACATCAGTACAGATACAGTCAGTAACACAGGGTGCTGGGGGAGAGGGGTTACTGAGTGACAGTGTGAGGGAGCTGGATTAA
The DNA here is from genome assembly GCF_044704955.1 of Pristiophorus japonicus. Taxonomy (NCBI): domain Eukaryota; kingdom Metazoa; phylum Chordata; class Chondrichthyes; family Pristiophoridae; genus Pristiophorus; species Pristiophorus japonicus. The sequence continues at coordinate 3,688,276 of NC_092008.1, read as the reverse complement.
CATCAGTACAGATACAGTCAGTAACACAGGGTGCTGGGGCAGAGGGGTTACTGAGTGACAGTGTGAGGGAGCTGGATTAACATCAGTACAGATACAGTCAGTAACACAGGGTGCTGGGGGAGCGGGGTTACTGAGTGACAGTGTGAGGGAGCTGGATTAACATCAGTACAGATACAGTCAGTAACACAGGGTGCTGGGGGAGAGGGGTTACTGAGTGACAGTGTGAGGGAGCTGGATTAACATCAGTACAGATACAGTCAGTAACACAGGGCGCTGGGGGAGAGGGGTTACTGAGTGACAGTGTGAGGGAGCTGGATTAACATCAGTACAGATACAGTCAGTGACACAGGGTGCTGGGGGAGAGGGGTTACTGAGTGACAGTGTGAGGGAGCTGGATTAACATCAGTACAGATACAGTCAGTAACACAGGGCGCTGGGGGAGAGGGGTTACTGAGTGACAGTGTGAGGGAGATACAGTCAGTAACACAGGGCGCTGGGGGAGAGGGGTTACTGAGTGACAGTGTGAGGGAGCTGGATTAACATCAGTACAGATACAGTCAGTAACACAGGGTGCTGGGGGAGAGGGGTTACTGAGTGACAGTGTGAAGGAGCTGGATTAACATCAGTACAGATACAGTCAGTAACACAGGGTGCTGGGGGAGAGGGGTTACTGAGTGACAGTGTGAAGGAGCTGGATTAACATCAGTAGAGATACAGTCAGTAACACAGGGCGCTGGGGGAGAGGGGTTACTGAGTGACAGTGTGAGGGAGCTGGATTAACATCAGTACAGATACAGTCCGTACGTAACCCATTATCCCAGCGATGCAAACCTCTCCTCTCTCTCTCTCTCTCTCTCTCTCTCTCTCCTCTCTTCCATCCATCCCCACTCCGATTACAGACTGGAGGACGACGATGAGATTCACCAGTTCTGCTGTCCCGCCTCGGAATGCAGCAGTCCCTCTTCGAGGTAACTGGGGACCGACCAGACCGACCCTCGGCCCCTCTCTCTCTCTCTCTCTCTCCGCTCCCAGCCAGCGATCTCCCCCTGCTCTGTCCACCCCCTCCTCTCCCCGAACCCCGCAGGCCGACACTCGCTCCCAAAGACTCCTGCACTACGCTCGCGTGCCGACGCGGAGGGGGAGGAGGTTGGACAAAGAACTCTTTTTTTGCTTGCCGCTCCCGAGCTACGAACCGAAAAACAATTGCTCGCGTTGATCATCAGCACATCGCCCGGCCCAGCGTGCGTGCCTCTCTCTCTCGCTCTCTCGCTCTCGCATCTCGCTCTCCCTCTCTCGTCGAATGAGCCAGTCGGATTTTTGAAGGCGCCAGAGCCATTTTCGGCTCGGGGGTTTTCCCTCCCCGGGTCATTTCCGTCGCCGCGCGCCGACGCGCGGATCCGCCGGACGTCACGCCCGTGCCAGCCGCGGCCACGCAGCCGCCCTCCCTCGTCCTCGCCTCTCTCTGGCTCCTGCCGACTCCGCCGCCTGGATCCATTCTGCGCAGCAAGCGGGAAATTCCGTCCGCCGCCAGCTCCCCGAGGGGAACACCGCCAGACTTTGTTGACCAGACGCCCGCCGGCATCGGACATACTGCGGCGTTCGTTCGTCCGCCATCCCCGGCCGACCGCTCGATCCTTTCCCCCCCGCCCTGCTGCCGTGACTTCATCGCCCCGGTGCAACCTTCGAGGGACGGGGCAGGAAGATGGCGGACTCGACGTAGACTGCCTGGTCCGTGTCGCGCATTCTGTTTTTGGCTGCTCGCGCGCTCACAGGAATGTCGCGCCTCACGGGGGGAGGTAGGGGGGGGGAGGTAGAGGGGGGGCACTGCGTACAGTGTATTGGTGAGGCCACACCCAGAGTACCGCGCGCAGGGTATTGGTGAGGCCACACCCAGAGTACCGCGCGCAGGGTATTGGTGAGGCCACACCCGGAGTACCGCGCGCAGGGTATTGGTGAGGCCACACCCGGAGTACCGCGCGCAGGGTATCGGTGAGGCCACACCCGGAGTACCGCGCGCAGGGTATTGGTGAGGCCACACCCGGAGTACTGCGCGCAGGGTATTGGTGAGGCCACACCTGGAGTACTGCGCGCAGTTCTGGTCTCCGTATTCAAGGAAGACGGGACATTGAATAAATTTAAGACAGAAGTTTCTTAACCGAAAAGGGGACGGGCAGGGAAGTGGAGCTGAGTCCATGATCAGATCAGCCATGGTCATATTAAAGGGCGGAGCAGGCTCGAGGGGCCGAATGGCCGACTCCTGCTCCTATTTCTTATGTTCTTATACAGGATATACTTGCTTTGGAGACAGTTCAGAGAAGGTTCACTCTGTTGATTCCGGGGATGAGGGGGTTGACTTATGAGGAAAGGTTGAGGAGGTTGGGCCTCTACTCATTGGAGTTCAGAAGAATGAGAGGTGATCTTATCAAAACGTATCAGATTATGAGGGGGCTCGACAAGGTGGATGCAGAGAGGATGTTCCCACTGATGGGGGAGACTAGAACTAGGGGGCATGGTCTTAGAATAAGGGGCCGCCCATTTAAAACTGAGATGAGGAGGAATTTCTTCTCTCTGAGGGTTGTAAATCTGTGGAATTCGCTGCCTCAAAGAGCTGTGGAAGCCGGGACATTGAATATATTTAAGGTGGAGAGAGACAGATTTTTGAGCGATCAGGGAGTGAAGGGGCGGGCGGGGAAGTGGAGCTGAGTCCATGATCGGATCAGCCATGATCGTATTGAATGGCGGAGCAGGCTCGAGGGGCCGAATGGCCGACTCCTGCTCCTGTTTCTTGTGCTGTGATGGGACCGAGGGAGGCGGGAAACCCAGGGACGTTGAGGGAGACAGAGGGAGAGAGAGAGAGAGAGAGACAGAGAGCTCTCGGGTTTTTGAGCGGAGGGATTCCCGAGGGATACGCACGCCCCGAGATGGGTTTTGAGCGACTCTTGGTTGTCAGGTGGGGGGACGGGGGTTAGGGCTACGGGAGGGGGGGGGAGTGTCGTCTCGGTCCTGCTCCGGTTTGAGAGGCTCCTCCCCCACACCCACCTCCCCCGCCCGTCGAAGGCACGGGAGACCCTCCCTCAATTCCTCAACAACACCCGAGGCAAACCTCTCCCGCTCCCCCTCCCCCCTCCCCCCCTCAGTGGCGAGGGGACCGAGCCCCTTCGAGGCCTCCCCCATCCCCCTCCCCGCCCCGCATCTCCTCGCACACCAGTCACGCCACAGCTGGAGTACTGCGTGCAGGCCTGGTCGCCGCACATTACAGGAAAGACGTGATTGCACTGGAGAGGGTGCAGAGGAGATTTACCAGGATGTTGCACTAGAGAGGGTACAGAGGAGATTTACCAGGATGTTGCACTGGAGAGGGTACAGAGGAGATTTACCAGGATGTTGCACTGGAGAGGGTGCAGAGGAGATTTACCAGGATGTTGCACTGGAGAGGGTACAGAGGAGATTTACCAGGATGTTGCACTAGAGAGGGTGCAGAGGAGATTTACCAGAATGTTGCACTAGAGAGGGTACAGAGGGGATTTACCAGGATGTTGCACTGGAGAGGATACAGAGGAGATTTACCAGGATGTTGCACTGGAGAGGGTACAGAGGAGATTTACCAGGATGTTGCACTGGAGAGGGTACAGAGGAGATTTACCAGGATGTTGCACTGGAGAGGGTACAGAGGAGATTTACCAGGATGTTGCACTAGAGAGGGTACAGAGGAGATTTACCAGGATGTTGCACTGGAGAGGGTGCAGAGGAGATTTACCAGGATGTTGCACTAGAGAGGGTGCAGAGGAGATTTACCAGGATGTTGCACTAGCGAGGGTACAGAGGAGATTTACCAGGATGTTGCACTAGAGAGGGTGCAGAGGAGATTTACCAGAATGTTGCACTAGAGAGGGTACAGAGGGGATTTACCAGGATGTTGCACTGGAGAGGGTACAGAGGAGATTTACCAGGATGTTGCACTGGAGAGGGTACAGAGGAGATTTACCAGGATGTTGCACTGGAGAGGGTACAGAGGAGATTTACCAGGATGTTGCACTAGAGAGGGTACAGAGGAGATTTACCAGGATGTTGCACTGGAGAGGGTGCAGAGGAGATTTACCAGGATGTTGCACTAGAGAGGGTGCAGAGGAGATTTACCAGGATGTTGCACTAGCGAGGGTACAGAGGAGATTTACCAGGATGTTGCACTAGCGAGGGTACAGAGGAGATTTACCAGGATGTTGCACTGGAGAGGGTGCAGAGGAGATTTACCAGGATGTTGCACTGGAGAGGGTACAGAGGAGATTTACCAGGATGTTGCACTGGAGAGGGTACAGAGGAGATTTACCAGGATGTTGCACTAGAGAGGGTACAGAGGAGATTTACCAGGATGTTGCACTAGAGAGGGTACAGAGGAGATTTACCAGGATGTTGCACTAGAGAGGGTACAGAGGAGATTTACCAGGATGTTGCACTGGAGAGGGTGCAGAGGAGATTTACCAGGATGTTGCACTGGAGAGAGGGTACAGAGGAGATTTACCAGGATGTTGCACTGGAGAGGGTACAGAGGAGATTTACCAGGATGTTGCACTGGAGAGGGTACAGAGGAGATTTACCAGGATGTTGCACTGGAGAGAGGGTACAGAGGAGATTTACCAGGATGTTGCACTGGAGAGGGTACAGAGGAGATTTACCAGGATGTTGCACTGGAGAGGGTACAGAGGAGATTTACCAGGATGTTGCACTGGAGAGGGTACAGAGGAGATTTACCAGGATGTTGCACTAGAGAGGGTACAGAGGAGATTTACCAGGATGTTGCACTAGAGAGGGTACAGAGGAGATTTACCAGGATGTTGCACTGGAGAGGGTGCAGAGGAGATTTACCAGGATGTTGCACTGGAGAGAGGGTACAGAGGAGATTTACCAGGATGTTGCACTGGAGAGGGTACAGAGGAGATTTACCAGGATGTTGCACTGGAGAGGGTACAGAGGAGATTTACCAGGATGTTGCACTGGAGAGAGGGTACAGAGGAGATTTACCAGGATGTTGCACTGGAGAGGGTACAGAGGAGATTTACCAGGATGTTGCACTGGAGAGAGGGTACAGAGGAGATTTACCAGGATGTTGCACTGGAGAGGGTACAGAGGAGATTTACCAGGATGTTGCACTGGAGAGAGGGTACAGAGGAGATTTACCAGGATGTTGCACTGGAGAGGGTACAGAGGAGATTTACCAGGATGTTGCACTGGAGAGGGTACAGAGGAGATTTACCAGGATGTTGCACTGGAGAGGGTACAGAGGAGATTTACCAGGATGTTGCTGGGACTGGAGAATTTTAGCGATGAGGAAAGATTGGAGAGGCTGGGGTTGTTTCCTTTGGAACAGAGGAGGCTGAGGGGAGATTTAATTGAGGTGTGAGGGGCCTGGATAGAGTGGATAGGACGGACCTGTTCCCCTTAACAGAGGGGTCAACAACCAGGGGGCAGAGATTGAAAGTAATTGGGGGGGAGGTTTAGAGGGGAAATGTCTTCACCCAGAGGGTGGTGGGGGTCTGGGGGGGGAACTCACTGCCTGAAAGGGGGGTAGAGGCAGAAACCCTCACCACATTTGGACGTGTGCTCGAAGTGCCGTAACCCACCGGGCTACGGACCCAGAGCGGGAAAGTGGGATTAGGCCGGGGATGGCTCTCGGTCGGCCGGCGCGAGGCGGACACGATGGGCCGCAATGGCCGCGCATGTCTTCGGTCGTATCGTTCCTCCCGTCGCGCTTCTCGCGGCTGCCGCGATTCCACGAGGGGTTTTGGCAACGGAAAAAAAAAAAGACCGAACACAATTGCATCCTGCACTTTTCGATTCTCGTTTAACGAATAGCGGAACGGATTATCGCTTCGCGCCGAAGGAGCCTCTCTGATCACGGCGTGCCTGGGGACTATTTGTCAATGCTCGACAGCACTTGCCCGACGGAGAACCTTGCTTCGATTTAATTCCGACACGGCGCCTCACTGTCGTCCCGACGGTGCAAAAAAAACTAGGACCGAGCGATCGGAAATGCCTTTATAAATGTCGATATTACACATGACGGGGCGAGGGAGGGGAAAATGACAAATAAACTTCCTGTTCCTGTTCCCCCTCCCCTCCCTCCTCCCCTCTCCCTCCTCCCCTCTCCCTCACCCCGGTCCTGATGATTAAAAAATTCGAATATTGTTGGAGCACTTGTGTCTCTCTTTTTTTTTCTCTTCCGCGACCTTCGAACTCGGGGCTGTCTCGATCCGGAGTGCCCCCTCACCTGGGGTAAGCTGGATTGCGGGAGGACTCCACAACGGAGACCGGTGGAGTATAAAAGCAGGGAAGTCCTGCTCCAGTTATACAGGGTATCGGTGAGGCCACACCTGGAGTACTGCGTGCAGTTTTGGTCTCCGTATTTAAGGAGGGATACACTTGCATTGGAGGCAGTTCGGAGAAGGTTCACTCGGTTGATTCCGGGGATGAGGGGGTTGATTTATGAGGAAAGGTTGAGCAGGTTGGGCCTCTACTCATTGGAGTTCAGAAGAATGAGAGGTGATCTTATCGAAACGTATCAGATTCTGAGGGGGCTGGACAGGGTGGATGCAGAGAGGATGTTTCCCCCTCGTGGGGGGAATCTACAACTAGGGGGCACATAGTCTCAGAATAAGGGGTCGCCCATTTAAGGCGGGAGATGAGGAGGAATTTCTTCGGGTGAATCTGTGGAATTCTCTGCCCCAGAGAGCTGTGGGGGGCTGGGTCACTGAATATATTTAAGGTGGAGATAGACAGATTTTTGAGCGCTAAGGGAGTGAAGGGGCGGGCGGGGAAGTGGAGCTGGGTCCATGATCGGATCAGCCGTGATCGTATTAAATGGCGGAGCGGGCTCGAGGGGCCGAATGGCCGACTCCTGCTCCTGTTTCTTATGTTTTTATGACACGGGAGAAATAACAGGAATCAAGACACTGATAAGAACATAAGAAACAGGAGCAGGAGTTGGCCATTCAGCCCCTCGAGCCTGCTCCGCCATTTAATACGACCATGGCTGATCCGATCATGGACTCAGCTCCACTTCCCTGCCCGCCCCCTTATCCCCTTATCGGTTAAGAAACTGTCTATCTCTGTCTTAAATATATTCAATGTCCCGACTTCCACAGCTCTCTGAGGCAGCGAATTCCACAGATTTACAAGCCTCAGAGAGAAGAAATTCCTCCTCATCTCAGTTTTAAATGGGCGGCCCCTTATTCTAAGACCATGCCCCCTAGTTCTAGTCTCCCCCACCAGTGGGAACATCCTCTCTGCATCCACCTTGTCCAGCCCCCTCAGAATCTGATACGTTTCGATAAGATCACCTCTCATTCTTCTGAACTCCAATGAGTAGAGGCCCAACCTGCTCAACCTTTCCTCATAAGACAACCCCCTCATCCCCGGAATCAACCGAGTGAACCTTCTCTGAACTGCCTCCAAAGCAAGTATATCCTTTCGTAAATATGGAAACCAAAACTGCACGCAGTACTCCAGGTGTGGCCTCACCAATACCCTGTATAACTGGAGCAAGACTTCCCTGCTTTTATACTCCATCCCCTTTGCAACAAAGGCCAAGATACCATGGCCCTTCCTGATCACTTGCTGTACCTGCATACTATCCTTTTGTGTTTCATGCACAAGTAACCCCCAGGTCCCGCTGTACTGCGGCACTTTGCAATTTTTCCACCGTTTAAATAATTTTAAGCGCAAGTCAGGCCCAGTGTAAATCAGGTGTCCGCGATCTTTTGTGCTGGTTTAAAAACGAACTCGCTCAAACACCGCCGCATAAAACTGAACATGCGCCTGCACTCGTCGGAGTTTAGAAGAATGAGAGGTGATCTTATTGAAACGTATCAGATTCTGAGGGGGGGTTGGACAGGGTGGATGCAGAGAGGATGTTTCCCCCTCGTGGGGGGAATCTAGAACTAGGGGGGCACATAGTCTCAGAATAAGGGGTCGCCCATTTAAGACGGAGATGAGGAGGAATTTCTTCTCTCTTTGAGGATGTAACGAACAGGGTGGATAAAGGGGAACCAGTGGATGTGGTGTATTTGGATTTCCAGAAGGCATTTGACATAAAAGGTTACTGCACAAGATAAAAGTTCACGGGGTTGGGGGTAATATATTAGCATGGATAGAGGATTGGCTAACGAACAGAAAACAGAGAGTCGGGATAAATGGGTCATTCTCTGGTTGGCAACCAGTAACTAGTGGGGTGCCGCAGGGATCAGTGCTGGGTCCCCAACTATTTACAATCTACATTAACGACTTGGAAGAAGGGACCGAGTGTAACGTAGCCAAGTTTGCTGACGATACAAAGATAGGGAGGAAAAGCAATGTGTGAGGAGGTCACAAGAAACCTGCAGAAGGACAGAGACAGGCTCAGTGAGTGGGCAAACATTTGGCCGATGGAGTATGATGTCGGAAAGTGTGAGGTCGTGCACTTTGGCAGGAAAAATAAAAACGCAAATTATTCTTTAAGCCGGGATTGTTCTCCGTCGGGCAGAGGAGGTGGGGAGGAGATTTGGTCGAGGTGGTTCAAAACCACGAGGAGGTCTGGACAGAGTAAGTACGAGGGAGACCGTTCCCATTGGTGGAAGGGCATGTTGGCCTTCATTAGCGAGGGGATTTGAGTACAAGGGCAGGGAGGTGTTGCTACAGTTGTACAGGGCCTTGGTGAGGCCACACCTGGAGTATTGTGTACAGTTTTGGTCTCCTAACTTGAGGAAGGACATTCTTGCTATTGAGGGAGTGCAGCGAAGGTTCACCAGACTGATTCCCGGGATGGCGGGACTGACCTATCAAGAAAGACTGGATCAACTGGGCTTGTATTCACTGGAGTTCAGAAGAATGAGAGGGGACCTCATAGAAACGTTTAAAATTCTGACGGGGTTAGACAGGTTAGATGCAGGAAGAATGTTCCCGATGTTGGGGAAGTCCAGAACCAGGGGACACAGTCTAAGGATAAGGGGGAAGCCATTTAGGACCGAGATGAGGAGGAATTTCTTCACTCAGAGAGTGGTGAACCTGTGGAATTCTCTACCACAGAAAGTTGTTGAGGCCAATTCACTAAATATATTCAAAAAGGAATTTAGATGAAGTCCTTACTACTCGGGGGATCAAGGGGTATGGTGAGAAAGCAGGAAGGGGGTACTGAAGTTGCATGTTCAGCCATGAACTCATTGAATGGCGGTGCAGGCTCGAAGGGCCGAATGGCCTACTCCTGCACCTATTTTCTATGTTTCTAAGGGTGGAGAAGCAGAGGACACAGATTTAAGGCGATCGGCAGAAAGGCCACGCGAGGAACAACTTGTTTTCCGCAGCGAGTGGGGTGAGGGGTCGGGAACGCGCTGCCTCAGAGGGCGACGGAGGCCGACTCAAATCGCGGCCCATCCAAAGGGGAGTTGGATAAGTTCCTGATGGAAATAAGATTAGCGGAGCTCGGGGCAGTGGGACTGGGCGAGAGTCGGCAAGGGCTAGAGGGGCCGAATGGCCTCCTTCTGTGCGTTAACCGTTTGCCGATTCTATATTTTTTTACCGCAAGGGGGCCTACGAGGCAAGGAAGCATTTGCGTTCGGTTACGCTGGTCGATTGCGAGGGTCGCCGGCCGATTTCACATTCGCCGAGATCCGAGATTCGAACGGATGCTCGCGCTGCAATGTCACGTCGGGCAGTCAGCGGATTCCGCGCCCGCTCTATGCCCATCGCGCGAACTAAACCGTCCCGAGTGTAATGTGATTGAACACCAGGGGGCGATAGTGGACAGCAAACGCTGCCTGCATTGAATCGCAGGCTGAGAGCTGGAGTGTGAGCGACATAAAGGCTTGCTTTCCTGAAGTGCCGCGCTGTCGGAGGGGCGGTGCTGAGGGAGCGCCGTACTGTCGGAGGGGCGGTACTGAGGGAGCGCCACACTGTCGGAGGGGCGGTACTGAGGGAGCGTTGCACTGTCGGAGGGGCGGTACTGAGGGAGCGCCACACTGTCGGAGGGGCAGTACTGAGGGAGTGCCGCGCTGTCGGAGGGGCGGTACTGAGGGAGCATCGCACTGTCGGAGGGGCGGTACTGAGGGAGCGCCACACTGCGCTGTCGGAGGGGCGGTACTGAGGGAGTGCCGTACTGTCAGAGGGGCGGTACTGAGGGAGTGCCACACTGTCGGAGGGGCGGTACTGAGGGAATGCCGCACTGTCGGAGGGGCAGTACTGAGGGAGCGCCGCACTGTCGGAGGGGCGGTACTGGGGGAGCGCCGCGCTGTCGGAGGGGCGGTACTGAGGGAGCCCCGCACTGTCGGAGGGGCGGTACTGAGGGAGCGCCGCACTGTCGGAGGGGCAGTACTGAGGGAATGCCGCACTGTCGGAGGGGCGGTACTGAGGGAATGCCGCACTGTCGGAGGGGCGGTACTGAGGGAGCGCCGCACTGTCGGAGGGGCTGTATTTCGGGATGAGACGTTAAACCGAGGCCCCCGTCTGCCCTCTCGGGTGGATGTAAAAGATCCCGGGGCCACTATTGGAAGAAGAGCAGGGGGAGTTCTCCCCGGTGTCCTGGGGCCAATATTTATCCCTCGACCAACAGACGATCCGGGTCATTATCACATCGCTGTGTGTGTGGGAGCTTGCTGTGCGCAAATTGGCGTTTCCCACAATACAATTCTAATATATGCGTCTGTGCTCGTACTCCGAGGTTTGTAGAGCTGTTGATCTCCTGCGTGGAGGGAGGGGGTTTCCTGTACAGGGCTGCTCCTGCACACTCTCCGCTTTGCCATCCTCGTCTGCCGTCGGGACATGCCACGGTGCACCATCTTGCCGTCCGGAGGAGGCAGGGCTCCCCGGTGGAGTGCTCTCTACGCAGGACTCTCCCCTTTATCTATCGGGGACTTGGCCTGGAGGGTGGTGCACGGGACAGTCCACTTGCAATCGGTTTTTAAGTCGGTTCGCGGACTCCCGGGCCGCCTGCAGTTTCTGCGGTCTGGAGGAGTCCGTGTTCCACGTGTACGTTCAGCGTGGGAGGTTGCAGCCCCCTCTTCCGTTATTCGAAGGGGCTTCTCCTCGAATTCTGGTTGCACTTCAGTCCCACGCCCCTGATCTGTGGGCACCCTGTGCGGAGGGGAGCGGGGCAGGTCCGAGGGCCTCCTCGTGGGGCCTGCTCCTGGGCCCTGGCCAAGGGGGTCCATCAGCCGGTCCGGGCAGCGGGCGGTCGAGGGGGTCGTTCAGCCCCGACTGCCCGCCTCTCTTCCGCGGTTACATCCGAGCCAGGGTGTCCCTGGAGACGGAGCACGCGGTTTCCACCGGTACGCTCGCGGCCTTCCGCGAGAGGTGGGCGCCGGAGGGACCGGAGTGCGTCATCACCCCCACGGCAACCAAATCTTAATTTTATTTACGTTTCCGTTAAAGTTTATTTGGAAATTTGTGGGTTCCAGTGTCCCTTGCCACAAGGGGGCGCTCGATATAAAGTTACATTAAAATAGTGGTAGAGCTGTTGAGTGGGAGTGGCTTAGCCAGTCACATGATGTTCACAAGACTCAATAAAACCCCGGCCAGTTGGGTTCGGGGATCCAGGATGAGGTATGCAGTCGTGAGCCTGGTGGGTGAACTGGAAATGTGCGGTGTGATTATTAAACCTTTGCTAATAAACCGACCAGTTCTTAACGGCAATGCGTTGCTATGAATTGTTGCAGCTAATTATGTGTGAGGAGGACACAAAAAATCTGCAAAAGGACCAAGTGAGTGGGCAAAAATTTGGCAGATGGAGTATAATGTGGGAAAGTGTGAAGTCATGCACTTTGGCAGAAAAAAAATCAAAGAGCAAGTTATTATTTAAATGGAGAAAGATTGCAAAGTGCCGCAGTACAGCGGGACCTGGGGGTTACTTGTGCATGAAACACAAAAGGTTAGTATGCAGGTACAGCAAGTGATCAGGAAGGCCAATGGTATCTTGGCCTTTATTGCAAAGGGGATGGAGTATAAAAGCAGGGAAGTCTTGCTCCAGTTATACAGGGTATTGGTGAGGCCACACCTGGAGTACTGCGTGTAGTTTTGGTTTCCATATTTACGAAAGGATACACTTGCTTTGGAGGCAGTTCAGAGAAGGTTCACTCGGTTGATTCCGGGGATGAGGGGGTTGACTTATGAGGAAAGGTTGAGTAGGTTGGGCCTCTACTCATTGGAATTCAGAAGAATGAGAGGTGATCTTATCAAAACGTATAAGATTATGAGGGGGCTCGACAAGGTGGATGCAGAGAGGATGTTTCCACTGGTGGGGGAGACTAGAACTAGGGGGCATGGTCTTAGAATAAGGGGCCGCCCATTTAAAACTGAGATGAGGAGGAATTTCTTCTCTCAGAGGGTTGTAAATCTGTGGAATTCGCTGCCTCAGAGAGCTGTGGAAGCCGGGACATTGAATATATTTAAGACAGAGATAGACAGTTTCTTAACCGATAAGGGGGCGGGCAGTGAAGTGGAGCTGAGTCCATGATCGGATCAGCCATGATCGTATTAAATGGCGGAGCAGGCCCGAGGGGCCGAATGGCCGACTCCTGTTCCTGATGTAACAGGCTCGAGGGGCTGAACGGCCTCCTCCTGTTCCTAATGTAACAGGCTCGAGGGGCTGAATGGACTTGGGCAACGGTGAGAGAAAGAAAAATGGGAGAGGCTGAAGGGGAGAGAGGGAGGCGAGAGAGACAGAGAGAGAGCGAGAGACAGAGAGTGAGAGAGAGAGAGAGACAGAGAGAGAGAGGACTAGAGAGAGAGAGAGAGAGAGACAGAGAGAGAGAGAGAAGGACTCAGAGAGAGAGAGAGAGACAGAGAGAGAGAGAGAGAAGGAGTGAGAGAGACACAGAGAGAGAGAGAGACAGAGAGAGAGAGCGAGAGAGACAGAGAAGGAGTGGGAGAGACAGAGAGAGAGAGACAGAGAGAGAGAGAGAGTGAGAAGGACTCAGAGAGACAGAGAGAGAGAGAGAGACAGAGAGAGAGAGACAGAGACAGAGAGACAGAGAGAAGGAGTGAGAGAGAGAGAGGAGGGAGAAGTGTAATGTCTGTAAGCATGTAATGTTTGTAGCTCCACACTGTGGATGTGGACGTATTGTGTACTGCAACAGCAGAGTTAATAATAAACAGAACCAGGCAGATTCCAGAGGCTTCCGAGAGAGCTGCCTGCCATGTTAGGAGCTGTGTGTGCTGTGTTCTGTGAAGATATCACATTTGGCGGCGAGATGGGATTTTTCGGATGATTTAAAGCTTAAATTTTGTTGGTGAAGGATTCAGCCAGCCGACAGAGAGACTTTGAAGGTTTCTGTCTTTGGAAAAAAACTACAAAATTCGAGGTAAAATACAGCACACGGTGTGAACAGCTAGAGATTAAAATGGCATCACCCGCAGGTGTATTGGGACATTTGGGGGACTATAGACATGACCGGGAATGTTTTAAAGCCTATGTGGATCAACTAGAAATGTATTTCACTGCAAATAACATAATCGAAGTTCCAGACAATGCACTCCAGAACCGGGCTGTGTTGGAACGTAAGAAAGCGATCTTCTTATCGGAGGCAGGTCCGGCATTATACGAAACCCTTGTAAATCTGCTTGTGCCTGACGAGCCAAAGGACACAACGCTTAAAGAGATTTTAACGAAGCTGGAGCAGCACTATAACCCCAAACCGTTAGAAATTGCTGAAAGCTATCATTTCGGGATTCGGAATCAAAAGGCTGATGAAAGTATCAGTGATTACAGCATAGCATTAAAAAAGCAATCGATGCACTGTAATTTTGGAAACGTTCAAAACCGAGCATTACGGGATCGTTTTGTTTGTGGGGCGAAAAATGATGCGATCAGAAGGGAGTTATTGATGACGGATGACTTGACTTTTGAGATTGGTTGCCAGACAGCGAGGTCGATGGGCATGGCCGAACAATATTCCCGAGAATTAAATAATAATTACGGTCGTCAGTCAACCGAGGTAAATCACCTGCAGGTTCAAAGTAAAAGATGATGGGGGCCCAAAGTCTCAGAAACTGGACATTCTAACAGAGCGTCGAAGTCGTGCTATAGGTGCCTCGGACAACACATTGCTCAAAGTTGTCCATACGGGAAGGCAGAGTGTTTCTTCTGCAGGAAGACTGGGCATCTTGCGAAGGCATGCCGACTGAAGGGTAAACCAGCTTCCAAAGCTATGAGTCCAGCGTTCAAAGCTATGAGTAGAAATCCCAAGAGACTACATAGCATGGAAGAACAACAACAGGACGAGGAGATGTTAGAGTTACACGTCATCAGGAGCACGAGGTTAACGGACAGCGATTCAGAAAGCATCAAAATCCACACAGATGTTGCGGGATTCAAGATACCAATGGAAATTGACACGGGTGCCTCCGTGAGTGTAGTACCGGAGTCACTATATCGCGACAAATTGCGTGATTTCCAACTGGAGAAATCCAAGATAGAGCTGCGAGGCTACTCGGGAGAGAAAATTCCTGTGGTAGGTCGTATCACCGTACCGTGAAATATAAAGATCAATTTCAGAACTTGCCTCTAATAGTAGTGAAAGGAGACAAGCCGGCCTTACTAGGAAGAAATTGGTTGAGCTCACTGAAGCTGGATTGGAGTAAGATTTTCTGTGTGGAAGCGAGATTTTCATCAACGGATGAGGTTATCAAGCAGTATCCGAAGGTGTTCTGTGAATCAGGCAGTCCGATCCAAGGCTTCAAGGCGAGTGTCAGGGTACAGAATGACGCTAGATCGGTTTATTACAAGCCACGTTCCGTACCATATGCACTCAAGGAGAAAGTTGAGCAAGAACTCAAAAGACTAGAGACTGAGAACATTATTTGTAAGATAGGTCGATGTAATTGGGCTACACCCATTGTTGTTGTACCTAAGTCCGATGGTAAGGTAAGATTGTGTGGTGATTATAAAGTAACCATAAACCAGGATCTAGAGGGTAATATCCCCAATACATTGCCGAATATAGAAGATTTGTTCACAACACTGACAGGTGGTCAGATCTTCTCAAAACTGGATCTTACGAATGCCTACTTACAGCTTGAACTAGATGAGGAGTCCAAGTCATGTTTGACTATAAATACTCATCTAGGCCTATATCAATTTAATAGGCCACCGTTTGGAGTGTATTCCGCCCCTGCTATATTCCAAGGGGTGATGAACCAGATTTTGCAAGGTATTGAAGGGGTAGTATGTTATTTGGATAACATACTAATTTCAGCACCAAATAGGCAAATTCATAATAACATAGTGAATGAAGTCCTCAAACGGCTAGAGAAGCACAGAGTACGAGTGTCTGCTCATAAGTGTGAGTTATTTAAAAACTCAGTGGAGTACTTAGGGTACAGAGTAGACAAAGATGGTTTACACCCAACCATGGAAAAATTGGATGCAATTAGAAATGCACCCACTCCCAGGAATGTCACTGAACTTCGATCATTTTTGGGTCTTTTGAACTATTTATGGGAAGTTCCTACCAAATTTGGCTACTGTGTTACATCCACTGAATGAACTTTTGAAAAAACAGGTCCATTGGAAGTGGTCAGAAGAATGCGATACAGCATTCAAGGAGTGTAAAAGCAAATTGGTAGAGAGCATCATGTTAGTTCACTATGACATATCTAAGGAGATTAAGCTAGCATGTGATGCCTCTCCGTGTGGAGTTGGGGCAGTGATCTCTCATGTATTAAGTAGTGGGGAGGAGAGACCAATTGCTTTTGCTTCACGCACTCTCAGTGCCAGTGAGAGTAATTATGCGTAAATTGAAAGGGAAGCTTTGGCATTAATTTTTGGGGTCAAGAGGTTCCACAAATACTTGTATGGTCGTAAGTTCACCATCATTATGGACCAGAAGCCCCTAACAGCAATCCTCCATCCAAAGTCCCCAGCTCCAACCTTAGCTGCAGCCCGAATGCAGAGATGGGCTTTGATTTTGTCAGCACATAGGGCCCAAGTTTCCACATGATTAGCGCCTGATTTTTAGGAGCAACTGGGGGAGAACGGAGTATCTTAGAAATCGCAATTCTCCACATTTTTTTTTCCTGCAGTTCTAGTGAGGTAGAACAGTTCTACTTTGGAACAGAATTTTTTCTTCAAAAGGGGGCGTGTCCGGCCACTGACGCCTGATTTGAAAGTTTCCACAGTGAAAACGTACTCCAAACTAAAGCAGAATGGAGCAAGTGAAGATTTTTTGTAGAACTGAAAAAACCTGTTCTACACATTAAAAAATCAGGCGCAGGTTACAAATTAGACGTCCAGAACGAGGTGGGGGGGAGGAGGAGGGGGGGGGATAGGGAACTCATTAAATTCTATAATAAATCCTTATTTGTACTTCTACAAATATTGTACAAATAAATCCAACCTGAATAAACATTTATAAGCAAAGAAAAGATTAAATAAACCATCTTCCTAGCTGTGTGAAAGTGCTTCAGGCACGGAGAATTCTGCAGGCGTTTGTTCCCGCGGAGGGGAGGGGCGGGGAAGGAGACAGTGAGAAGGCTGCAAGTACTAATGTGCTTTTATTAAAAAAATGTTCAAAAATTAAACAGCTACAAAGAACGACAAAAATGGCCGAGTGCCAATGTTTTTTTTCACAATGCGCATGCGCGAACGCTCCAACGCGCATGCGCAGCGTTGCCGGCAGGAAAAAAAACTAATTTAAATAGTACCCGCCCCCTCCCACTTACAAAATCGGCGCGGGTGTAGGCTCCGCCCCCCCCCTGGGCGCCGCGCCGGGCAGACAAGGAGCTGCGGGGCGCTCCAGAATTGCGAGTTTTTTTTTAGGCCCCAGCTCGGAGGGCCGCCCGTTTTTTATCCTGTGGAAACTTGGGCCCATACATCTGATATTGAGTACAGTCGATCAGCTGATCACAGTAATGCTGATGCAATGTCTAGATTGCCTTCCCCGTCACAAGCTACACCCGATAGGGAAGAAGTGTTTTATTTTTCATACAGTGATGAACTGCCAGTCACAGCTGAAGAGATTGGTAGAGCAAACCAAACGTGACCCAGTGATGTCAAAGGTGTATGAGTATATTGCAAATGGATGGCCAATCTAGGTAACAGACAAAGATACACATCCATTCTTCATTCGTAGGAATGAATTATCAGTCGATAAGGATTGTATCATGTTAGGTGCAAGAGTGGTTATACCAAATAAATTCAGGTCCAAATTATTAGGAGACCTCCATGACCAGCACCTGGGAATGTGCTTGACCAAGAGTTTTGCACGCAGTTATTTATGGTGGCCAGGCCTTGATAAAAGATATAGAGTACATCGTGAGTCAGTGTACGACATGTCAATCGGTAAGCAAGCAACCACCACCAGTACCATTACAGCCATGGAAATGGCCTCCCAGGGTCTGGCAAAGGCTACATGTTGATTTTGCTGAGTTAGAAGGACAACAATTGTTCATTGTGATTAATAGCCATTCGAAGTGGGTTGAGGTGTTTCCAATGTGGAAAATAACAACAAGTAAAACATTGGACATTTTACGAAAATTCTTTTCTTCATTTGGCCTCCCTGTAGAGATTGTTTCAGATAATGGACCACAATTTCGTTCAGAAGAATTTGCACAATTCACGAGCAAAAATGGTGTGAAACATACCAAGGTTCCACCATATCATCCTGCTTCGAATGGTGCAGCAGAGCGCACTGTACAAATTGTCAAACGCGCCCTCATAAAACAAATGTTAGGTCCAAATCCAAGGAAACGACAGTTGTCATTGGATCACAAATTGGCTAATTTTTTGATTACATATCGAAATACTCCTCATACAACTACTGGTAGAACACCAGCAGAGTTGTTTCTCAAACGACAGCCACGAACCAGATTCTCGTTGTTAAAGCCAAATTTGGCACAGTCCGTAGAAGAGACACAATTAAGACAGAAAGAGAATGCTGATAGAGGTAGAGTAAAAGAGAGACGTGTGAAATTAAACCAGAAGGTGAGAGTGAAGAACCATCACCATAAATGGTTAAAGTGGTTACCAGGAAGAGTGGTGAAGATATGTGGTCCTCGCACATATTTGGTAAAGATGTTTGATAATGGACAGGTTAGGTTTGTTCATATTGATCATATTTTACCTACATAGAAACATAGAAAATAGGTGCAGGAGTAGGCCATTCGGCCCTTCGAGCCTGCACCGCCATTCAATGAGTTCATGGCTGAACATGCAACTTCAGTACCCCCTTCCTGCTTTCTCGCCATACCCCTTGATCCCCCGAGTAGTAAGGACTACATCTAACTCCTTTTTGAATATATTTAGTGAACTGGCCTCAACAACTTTCTGTGGTACAGAATTCCACAGGTTCACCACTCTCTGGATGAAGAAGTTTCTCCTCATCTCGGTCCTAAATGGCTTACCCCTTATCCTTAGACTGTGACCCTTGGTTCTGGACTTCCCCAACATTGGGAACATTCTTCCTGCATCTAACCTGTCTAAACCCGTCAGAGTTTTAAACGTTTCTATGAGATCCCCTCTCATTCTTCTGAACTCCAGTAAATACAAGCCCAGTTGATCCAGTCCATCTTGATATGTCAGTCCCGCCATCCTGGGAATCAGTCTGGTGAACCTTCGCTGCACTCCCTCAATAGCAAGAATGTCCTTCCTCAAGTTAGGAGATCAAAACTGTACACAATACTCCAGGTGTGGCCTCACCAAGGCCCTGTACAACTGTAGCAACACCTCCCTGCCCCTGCACTCAAATCCCCTCGCTATGAAGGCCAACATGCCATTTGCTTTCTTAACCGCCTGCTGTACCTGTATGCCAACCTTCAATGACTGATGTACCATGACACCCAGGTCTCGTTGCACCTCCCCTTTTCCTAATCTGTCACCATTCAGATAATAGTCTGTCTCTCTGTTTTTACCACCAAAGTGGATAACCTCACATTTATCCACATTATACTTCATCTGCCATGCATTTGCCCACTCACCTAACCAAGTCACTCTGCAGCCTCATAGCATCCTCCTCGCAGCTCACACTGCCACCCAACTTAGTGTCATCCGCAAATTTGGAGATACTACATTTAATCCCCTCAGACATGGAAGGAGTTGAAGGTGGGAATGATTCAATTATTTCTGACTCACCAGATAGTTTTGATACACCAGTAGCAAATCCTAAATCCAATGTACTGGAAACAAACCCAGGAGAGAATCAGAATGAATGTTTTCCTGACTCAGACTAAGAGCCTGAAGTTAGAGTGAGTTCAAATGAAAATCAAGGAAATTCCGTGGAGGAAAACGTGCCTCGGGATGAGCCTCGAATGAGTTTAGATTCGAGGCTCATGTTTGGAAGGTTCTGTTTGAGAGCAAAGGTATCCTCTTCGAAACAGAAAACAAGTGGTAAAGTTACATTTGTAAATATGGAAAAAAATAAGTTTATATCTTGTGTTATGTATAAACATGAAAGTTATGTATGATGTTTGTTATAATAACTTCTTCATTGAGGAGGGAGAAGTGTAATGTCTGTAAGCTTGTAATGTTTGTAGCTCCACACTGTGGATGTGGACGTATTGTGTACTGCAACTGCATAGTTAATAATAAACAGAACCAGGCAATTCCGGAGGCTTCCGAAAGAGCTGACTGCCACGTTAGGAGCTGTGTGTGCTGTGCTCTGTGAAGATATCACAGAGAGAGAGAGAGAGACCGAGAGAGACAGAGAGAGAGAGAGAGAGAGACCGAGAGAGACAGAGAGAGAGAGAGACCGAGAGAGACAGAGAGACCGAGAGGGACAGAGAGAAGGACAGAGAGAGAGACAGAAAAAGAGAGAGAGAAGGAGTAAGTTGCACATTCCTGTCTGCGTCGCTCTGATCGATGTCCAGTGTATGTCGCTAATCTCGGGATCAAGGCGTCCAGCTCAAAGCCAAGGCCCCGCTGCTTCCTAATTGCAGGTACAGCAAGTAATCGGGAAGGCAAATGGAACATTGGCTTTTATTGCAAGGTGGATGGAATATAAAAGTAGGGAAGTCCTGCTATCCATCATCATAGGCAGTTCCTCGGAATCGAGGAAGACTTGCTTCCACTCTAAAAGTGAGTTCTCAGGTGGCTGAACAGTCCAATACGGGAACCACAGTCCCTGTCAC
This sequence comes from Pristiophorus japonicus, assembly GCF_044704955.1. Taxonomy (NCBI): domain Eukaryota; kingdom Metazoa; phylum Chordata; class Chondrichthyes; family Pristiophoridae; genus Pristiophorus; species Pristiophorus japonicus. The sequence goes on along the minus strand of NC_092008.1, from coordinate 3,668,194 downwards.
AGGGTGGGACAGACAGTGGTTGAGGGAAGGGGAGGGTGGGACTGGTTTGCCGCACGCTCCTTCCGCTGCCTGCGCTTGGTTTCTGCACGCTCTCGGCGACGAGACTCGAGGTGCTCAGCGCCCCTCCCGGATGCTCTTCCTCCACTTAGGGCGGGACTGGTCTTTGGGCCCAGGGACTCCCAGGTGTCGGTGGGGGATGTTGCACTTTATCAGGGGAGGGCTTTGAGGGTGGTCCCTTGTAACGTTTCCTCTGCCCACCTTTGGCTCGTTTGCCCGTGAAGGAGTTCCGAGTCGAGCGCTCGCTTTGGGGAGTCTCGTGTCGGGGGGACATGCGGACAATGTGGCCCTGCCCAGCGGAGCTGGTCGAGTGTGGTCAGTGCTTCGATGCTGGGGATGTTGGGCCTGGTCGAGGACGCTAACGTTGGTGCGTCTGTCCTCCCGGGGGATTTGCAGGAAGTCTTGCTCCAGTTATACAGGGTATCGGTGAGGCCACACCTGGAGTACTGCGTGCAGTTTTGGTCTCCGTATTTACAGAAGGATATACTTGCATTGGAGGCAGTTCAGGGAAGGTTCACTCGGTTGATTCCGGAGATGAGGGGGTTGACTTATGAGGAAAGGTTGAGCAGGTTGGGCCTCTACTCATTGGAATTCAGAAGAATGAGAGGTGATCTTATCGAAACGTATCAGATTCTGAGGGGGCTGGACAGGGTAGATGCAGAGAGGATGTTTCCCCCTCGTGGGGGGAATCTAGAACTAGGGGGCACATAGTCTTAGAATAAGGGGTCGCCCATTTAAGACGGAGATGAGGAGGAGTTTCTTCTCTCTTTGAGGATGTAACGGACAGGGTGGATAAAGGGGAACCAGTGGATGTGGTGTATTTGGACGGGGATGAGGAGGAATTTCTTCTGGTGAATCTGTGGAATTCTCTGCCCCAGAGAGCTGTGGGGGCTGGGTCATTGAATATATTTAAGGTGGAGATAGACAGATTGTTGAGCGATAAGGGAGTGAAGGGGCGGGCGGGGAAGTGGAGCTGGGTCCATGATTGGATCAGCCGCGATCGTATTAAATGGCGGAGCAGGCTCGAGGGGCCGAATGGCCGACTCCTGCTCCTAATGCTTGTGTTATGTTTCCCGTGCTTTGGAAGGGAGTTCTGTAAGCTCTGTCCCTGCGGGGCGAGTCTGTATCTTGAACATGCAGCACAGGAAATCCTGAGCCCACGAGTAAACCAGGGACACATTATCAGCAAGCAGTTCCTGTTCCTTGAGAGCGCTGCCACTTAGCGGGAGCCCTTCAGCCTCCCCCTCGGGATAGCGGGAGACTTTTGCTGCGGACAGCTCGGTGTTCACGGGACCAGCCAATCGATCTGGTAACGTTCGGGAGTCCCGCCTCACCGGCAAGCACCGAGGGGCGATGAGGTAAGGAACCGGACAGGGTGCAGGCGGCAGGAAATTGGCCCCCCACTCCAGGAATGTGAGCACTTAAATCCAGGCCGACTCTGAGTGCTGTACTGAGGGAGCGCCGTACTGTCGGAGGGGCGGTACTGAGGGAGCGCCGCACTGCGCTGTCGGAGGGACGGTACTGAGGGAGTGCCGCACTGCGCTGTCGGAGGGGCGGTACTGAGGGAGCGCCGCACTGCGCTGTCGGAGGGGCGGTACTGAGGGAGCGCCGCACTGCGCTGTCGGGGCAATACTGAGGGAGCGCCGCACTGCGCTGTCGGAGGGGCGGTACTGAGGGAGCGCCGCACTGCGCTGTCGGAGGGGCGGTACTGAGGGAGCCCCGCACTGTCGGAGGGGCGGTACTGAGGGAGTTCCGCACTGTCGGAGGGGCGGTACTGAGGGAGTGCCACACTGTCGGAGGGGCGGTACTGAGGGAGCGCCGCACTGTCGGAGGGGCAGTACCGAGGGAGTGCCGCACTGTCGGAGGGGCGGTACTGAGGGAGCACTGCACTGTCGGAGGGGCGGTACTGAGGGAGCGCCGCACTGTCGGAGGGGCGGTACTGAGGGAGCGCCGCACTGTCGGAGGGTCTGTATTTCGGATGAGACATTAAACCGAGGCCCCGTCTGCCCTCTCGGGTGGATGTAAAAGATCCCGGGGCCACTATTGGAAGAAGAGCAGGGGGGAGTTCTCCCCGGTGTCCTGGGACCAATATTTATCCCTCGACCAACATCACTAAAACAGACGATCTGGGTCATTATCACAGCGCTGTGTGTGGGAGCTTGCTGTGCGCAAATTGGCGTTTCCCACAATACAACAGTGAGCACACTTCGGAACATGTGCTTCATTGGCTGTTAGGCGCCTTGGGTTGTCCTGAGGGGGTGAAAGGCGCTATAGAAATGCAAGTCTGTCTTTCCTTTGCCAGGCAACTATCGAAGAGTTAATTGCACATCGACTAAAAAGTTATTTTTAAAAATATTACAGTTGGAGTGAAATAATGAACTGAAGCACAAAGTGTTCCAGCGATCGGCCTGGATCCGCTCCCACTTTCCTGTAAAGTGAAACGATCGCTGAGCTCGGTTGTTGTCTGTGTTTTTTTCCAGCGCAGGAATGTTGGCCTGGAGTCGGTCAGCTGATGGATAGAGCTTTCCTTCCCCCAGTGGCCCACGTCACTCTGACCCTGACTGCTGCAGGACAGTACTGAGGGAGGGGCAGTACTGTCGGAGGGGCGGTACTGAGGGAGCGCCGCACTGCGCTGTCGGAGGGGTGGTACTGAGGGAGCGCCGCATTGTCGGAGGGGCAGTACTGAGGGAGCCCCGCACTGTCGGAGGGGCAGTACTGAGGGAGTGCCGCACTGTCGGAGGGGCAGTACTGAGGGAGGGGCAGTACTGTCGGAGGGGCGGTACTGAGGGAGCGCCGCACTGCGCTGTTGGAGGGGCGGTACTGAGGGAGCGCCGCATTGTCGGAGGGGCAGTACTGAGGGAGCCCCGCACTGTCGGAGGGGCAGTACTGAGGGAGTGCCGCACTGCGCTGTCGGAGGGGCAGTACTGAGGGAGTGCCGCACTGTCGGAGGGGCGATACTGAGGGAGCGCCGCATTGTCGGAGGGGCAGTACTGAGGGAGCCCCGCACTGTTGGAGGGGCAGTACTGAGGGAGTGCCGCACTGCACTGTCGGAGGGGCGGTACTGAGGGAGCCCCGCACTGTCGGAGGGGCAGTACTGAGGGAGTGCCGCACTGCACTGTCGGAGGGGAAGTACTGAGGGAGCCCCGCACTGTCGGAGGGGCAGTACTGAGGGAGTGCCGTACTGCACTGTCGGAGGGGCGGTACTGAGGGAGCCCCGCACTGTCGGAGGGGCAGTACTGAGGGAGTGCCGCACTGCACTGTCGGAGGGGCGGTACTGAGGGAGCCCCGCACTGTCGGAGGGGCAGTACTGAGGGAGTGCCGCACTGCACTGTCGGAGGGGTGGTACTGAGGGAGTGCCGCACTGCACTGTCGGAGGGGCAGTACTGAGGGAGTGCCGCACTGCACTGACGGAGGGGCGGTACTGAGGGAGCCCCGCACTGTCGGAGGTGCTGTCTTTCTGATGAGACGTTAAAAGAAATCCCGGGGCCACTATTGGAAGAAGAGCAGGGGGAGTTCTCCCCGGTGTCCTGGGGCCAATATTTATCCTTCGACCAACATCACTAAAACAGACGATCCGGGCCATTATCACATCGCTG
>NC_092008.1:3630641-3645641 GCF_044704955.1 Pristiophorus japonicus | reverse complement strand
ACAGTGTGGGGCTCCCTCAGTACTGTCCCTCCGACAGTGCGGCGCTCCCTCAGTACCGCCCCTCCGATAGTGCGGGGCTCCCTCAGTACCGCCCCTCCGATAGTGCGGGGCTCCCTCAGTACTGCCCCTCCGACAGTGCGGCACTCCCTCAGTACTGCCCCTCCGACAGTGCGACGCTCCCTCAGTACCGCCCCTCCGACAGTGCGGCGCTCCCTCAGTACCGCCCCTCCGACAGTGCGGCGCTCCCTCAGTACCGCCCCTCCGACAGTGCGGCGCTCCCTCAGTACCGCCCCTCCGACAGTGCGGCGCTCCCTCAGTACTGCCCCTCCGACAGTGCGGCGCTCCCTCAGTACCGCCCCTCCGACAGTGCGACGCTCCCTCAGTACTGCCCCTCCGACAGCGCGACGCTCCCTCAGTACCGCCCCTCCGACAGTGCGACGCTCCCTCAGTACTGCCCCTCCGACAGCGCGCTGGTTTAAGGTGATCACTGATTAAAACGGCTGTCCTTTCTCGGAAATCGCGGCGTGCGTCCAGCTCACAGTCTTCCTTGAACCGCAGCGATCTCCACCCTCACTAACCACAGATCAACGCCCAGGCAGCCAAATTAGCTGACGGATTTTCCGTGCCCTTCCCGGAAGATTCACGCCCTGCCTCTCACAGGCAGCAGGCGCGGAGAGAGGTGCTGGGGGCTTGTGGAGGCCGCCTGTGTTCGGGCACGGAGACATTTCTCACCCGCTGAAGCCATCGAGCGATTCAGCCCGTGATTCCCCGAGACACGGGACCCTGAGTGAGTACACAGAGTTTCTCGAGCTCTCAGAGGCAGAGAAGCACGGTTAACGTTTCTTGTCAGCGCTGGGGGCTATGTCTTTTCAGCGAGACCCAGGGCACGGGGACAAGGGAGGGCCGGAGGGCAGGCGAAAGGGAGAGGGCGGCGATCGAGCGCGAGCAGCGATGAATTGTCAGCCGTGGGGGGAAGAGCTCTCGCCTCGGAGTCCGACGGTCGTGGGTTCGAGTCCCACTCCAGAGACAAGAGAACCAAAATCTAGGCTGACTCTCCCAGTGCAGTGCTGAGGGAGTGCCGCACTGTCGGAGGGGCGGTACTGAGGGAGCGCCGCACTGTCGGAGGGGCAGTACTGAGGGAGCGCCGCACTGCGCTGTTGGAGGGCGGTACTGAGGGAGTGCCGCACTGTCGGAGGGGCGGTACTGAGGGAGCGCCGCACTGTCGGAGGGGCGGTACTGAGGGAGCGCCGCACTGTCGGAGGGGCGGTACTGAGGGAGTGTCGCACTGTCGGAGGGGCGGTACTGAGGGAGCGCCGCACTGTCGGAGGGGCGGTACTGAGGGAGTGCCGCACTGTCGGAGGGGCGGTACTGAGGGAGCGCCGCACTGTCGGAGGGGCGGTACTGAGGGAGCGCCGCACTGTCGGAGGGGCAGTATTTTGGATGAGACGTTAAACCGAGGCCCCGTCTGCCCTCTCGGGTGGATGTAAAAGATCCCGGGGCCACTATTGGAAGAAGAGCAGGGGGAGTTCTCCCCGGTGTCCTGGGGCCAATATTTATCCCTCGACCAACAGACGATCCGGGTCATTATCACATCGCTGTGTGTGGGAGCTTGCTGTGCGACAATTGGCGTTTCCCACATTACAACAGTGAGCGCACTCCAACACAAAAGTGCTTCATTGGCTGTGAGGCGCTTTGGGACGGATGGTGGTGATGACAGGCACTATATAAATGAAAGTCTGTCACACACACACACACGGGAGGGAGGGGAAGGTCTGGTTGTTGCTGTGGGCTCCGGGAGGGTGTGAGAGAGGCCGGTGGGGGGTGCAGTGGGGGAAGAGATAGCAGGGAAAGGGCGGAGGGGGGGAAGGGCGAGGGGGGGGAGGGTGGGTTTCGGGCGCCGGTGACTCACGAGGGAGTGCCCCACTCAGCATCCTGTCGACACGTCATTGTCGCTTTGTGACAGGGGAAGTCACGGGCTGGCCCAGTCTGCAACGGGCAAGAGCCTGTTACATTAGGGACAGGAGGAGGCCGTTCAGCCCCTCGAGCCTGTTACATTAGGGACAGGAGGAGGCCGTTCAGCCCCTCGAGCCTGTTACATTAGGGACAGGAGGAGGCCGTTCAGCCCCTCGAGCCTGTTACATTAGGAACAGGAGGAGCCCGTTCAGCCCCTCGAGCCTGTTACATTAGGAGCAGGAGGAGGCCGTTCAGCCCCTCGAGCCTATTCCTAATGGAGCAGGTTACAGAGATAGGGAGGGGTGTAGGGTCTGGAGGTGGTTACAGAGATAGGGAGAGGTGTCGGGGCTGGAGGAGGTTACAGAGATAGGGAGGTGGCGAGGGCAATGGAGGTATTTGTAAACGAGGAATGAGAATTTTGAAATCGAGGCGTTGTTTAACTGGGAGCCAATGCAGGTCAGCGAGCACAGCGGGTGGTGGGTGAGTGGGACTCGGTGCGAGTTAGGACACGGGGTCAGTGAGCACAGCGGGTGGTGGGTGAGTGGGACTCGGTGCGAGTTAGGACACGGGGTCAGCGAGCACAGGGGGTGATGGGTGAGTGGGACTGGGTGCGAGTTAGGACACGGGGTCAGCGAGCACAGGGGGTGATGGGTGAGCGGGACTCGGTGCGAGTTAGGACACGGGGTCAGCGAGCACAGCGGGTGATGGGTGAGCGGGACTGGGTGCGAGTTAGGACACGGGGTCAGCGAGCACAGCGGGTGATGGGTGAGCGGGACTCGGTGCGAGTTAGGACACGGGGTCAGCGAGCACAGTGGGTGATGGGTGAGCGGGACTGGGTGCGAGTTAGGACACGGGCAGCGAGCACAGGGGGTGATGGGTGAGCGGGACTCGGTACGAGTTAGGACACGGGGTCAGTGAGCACAGGGGGTGATGGGTGAGCGGGACTCGGTGCGAGTTAGGACACGGGGTCAGTGAGCACAGGGGGTGATGGGTGAGCGGGACTGGGTGCGAGTTAGGACACGGGGTCAGCGAGCACAGCGGGTGATGGGTGAGCGGGACTGGGTGCGAGTTAGGACACGGGGGCAGCCGAGTTTTGGATCACCTCTAGTTTGCGACGGGTAGAATGTGGGAGGCCGGCCAGGAGCGCAGCGCGTTGGAACAGTCAAATCTGGAGGGAACAAAGGCACGGACGAGGGCTTCCGCAGCGGAAGAGCTGAGGCAGGGGCGGAGGCGGGCGATGTTGCGGAGGGGGAAACCGGCGGGTTTCAGTTATGCCGCGGGATATGTGGCCGGAAGCTCATTTCAGCGTCAAGTATGACGGCGAGGTTGCGAACTGTCTGGTTCAGCCTGAGACCAAGGCGATACCGAGGTGCTAGAGTTGGCCTCAGCACCCCTGTGTCGAGGCTGGAGGTGTGGGACAGGTTGGGGAACGGAAGCAGCCAAGGTTCTTCTGTCTCAGGGCTGAACCGGACTGATCTTTCACCATCCCCCGCGCCCCCCCCCCCCCCCTCTGTGGGTCTCGGGACCCCAGTCTCCCCCCCGCCCCCCCTCGGGGTCCTCAGGCACCGGGGGGGGTGGTGCAGCTCCCCCGAGGGTGGGAGGGAGAGGAAGTGAGGGAGAGAGAGTGAGGGAGGGAGAGGGAGAGGGGTGTCATGTCTGTAACCTTCACGTAACAACACTGCTACGCCGACTGGACCGGGTCGGCCTGCGACTCAAGAAGGCCAAGTGCGTGTTTTTGGGCCCCGCGAGGTCGCGTTTTTGGGCAGGAGGGTTGCCGCAGACGGGATCCGGCCTACCGAATCCAAAACGGAGGCGATCCGTCGCACGCCCAGGCCCGGCAACACGCCGGGAGTTGCGGTATTTCTGGGACTCTTGAGCTATTTCGGGAACTTTCTGCCGAACTTAAGCACATTGTTGGAGCCGCTACACGTGCTCCTGCGATTGGTTTTGGCGGGGTGGGGGGGGGGGGAACTGTCAGGAACAGGCTTTCAATCGGGCGCGGAACCTGCTTTGTTCTGACAAGCTGTTGACCCTGTACACAACCTCCTGTAAGAAACTGGTCTTGACGTGCGATGCATCATCCTGTGGGGTTGGGTGTGTGTTGCAGCAGAGTAACGATGAGGGCCAACTCCAACCTGTGGCTGAGGCCTCCAGGACGCTCTCCCAAGCAGAACGGGGATACGGGACGGTTGAAAAGGAAGCGCTCGCATGGGTCTCCGGGGTGAAAAAGATGCACCGGTACCTTTTTGGCAGAAGGTTCGAGCTCGAGACGGACCACAAGCCGTTAACATTCCCTGCTGTCCGACAGCAAGGCTGTCAACGCCAATGCGTCAGCTCGCGTACAGCGCTGGGCCCTCCCGCTGGCTGCGTATGACTGCACCATACGGCACCGGCCAGGCACCGAAAATTGCGCTGACGCGCTCAGCAGGCTTCCACTGGACACCACTGAGGGGGCGTCGGAGCAGAGCGCCGAGATGGTCATGGCTGTCGAAGCCTTTGACAGCGCAGGCTCCCCCCATCACAGCCCCACCAGATCAGAATCTGGACCAACAGAGATCCCCTCCTATCCCTGATTAAGAAATGTGTCCTGACTGGGGATTGGGCGCCCGCACCCGGAGCGTGCCCCGAGGAGGTCAGAGCGTTCCACAGACGGATGGATGAGCTCTCCGTCCAAGCCGACTGCCTGCTATGGGGCAGCCGGGTAGTCACGCCCCAGAAAGGAAGGGAAGCGTTCATCAGGGAACTCCACAGCGAGCACCCAGGCATCGTGCTAATGAAGGCCATTGCCCGGTCACATGTGTGGTGGCCGGGGATTGACTCAGACCTGGAACACTGGGTTCGCAGGCGCACGACGTGTGCCCAGCTGGGCAACGCCCCCAGGGAGGCCCCGCTCAGCCCGTGGCCCTGGCCCACCAGGCCATGGTCACGTATTCACGTAGACTACGCGGGCCCGTTCATGGGGAAAATGTTCCTGATTGTTGTCGATGCGTACTCGAAGTGGATCGAGTGCATCGTGTTGAACTCGTGCCCGACATCCATCACCGTGGAGAGTCTGCGCGCGGTCTTTGCGGCCCACGGCCTGCCGGACATCCTGGTCAGCGACAACGGCCCGTGTTTCACTCGCTACGAATTCCGGGAGTTCATGTCGGGCAATGGCATCAAACACGTCCGGACAGCGCCGTTCAAGCCGGCCTCCAACGGCCAGGCGGAACGGGCGGTCCAAGTCATAAAACAGGGCATGCTCCGGGTTCAAGGACCCTCCCTTCAGTGCCGCCTATCGCTCCTCCTGCTGGCCTACAGGTCCCGGCCGCACTCGCTCACGGGAGTCCCGCCCGCGGAACTCCTCATGAAACGCACACTCAAGACGCGGCTGTCCCTCATTCGCCCAGCCCCGGCAGACACTGTTGAGGGCAAGCGCCAGTCCCAAATCGAGGGCCATGATTGCAACTCAGTGGGGAGGTGTATAGAAATCGATGACCCGGTGTTCGTACTCAATCACGCTTTGGGGCCCAATTGGCTCGAGGGCACCGTAATAGGCAAAGAGGGGAATAGGGTCATAGTGGTCAGACTTAACAATGGGCAGATCTGCCGCAAGCATCTGGACCAAGTAAAAGAAAAGGTTCAGCGTGGACACTGAGGAGCCTGAGGAAGACCATGAGATGTTGCCCACACCACTGCCAGTGAACGAGCAACAAGAACCATCAGCAGCACGCACAGTCCCTGCGGCCAGCCCGGACAGGCCGGAATCACCACAGGGGACAGAGACACAGGCCACGGCTCAACAACCCAGAGCCCCAACTGCAGCACTCCCGCAAGACTCGATCTTTGACCCAAAGACGTTGGGGAGGGGGGTGGGGGGGGGGAGGTGATGTCATGTATGTAACCTTCATGTAACAGCACTGTACACTGTATACACCTGAGAAATGCACACCTTGACCACAAGGGGGTGAACTTGTGGGAGACACTTCTCACCTGGTCATCCAGGTGTTCAAAGGGAGGTCCCACCCAGGGTCATCACTTCTTGGCCCTGGGAATAAAGGTTCGGGTCACAGAGTGACCCTGTCCGCAGATTGTGCCTCGTGTGAATTTCTCGTAGTGTGTAAGGACATTGCAAGAGGGAGGGAGGGAGAGGCAGAGACAGAGAGAGAGGGAGGGAGAGAGAGGGAGGGAACGAGGGAGAGAGGGAGCGGGAGGGAGAGGGAGAGAGGGGGGAGGGAGGAAGAGACAGAGAGAGAGAGAGAGAGAGAAAGGGAAAGAGTGAGAGAGAGAGAGAGAGGGAGCGCCGCAGTGTCGGAGGGGCAGTACTGAGGGAGCGCCGCACTGCGCTGTCGGAGGGGCGGTACTGAGGGAGCGCCGCACTGCGCTGTCGGAGGGGCGGTACTGAGGGAGCGCCGCACTGCGCTGTCGGAGGGGCAGTACTGAGGGAGTGCCACACTGTCGGAGGTGCAGTACTGAGGGAGCGCCGCACTGTCGGAGGGGCGGTACTGAGGGAGCCCCGCACTGTCGGAGGGGCAGTACTGAGGGAGTGCCACACTGTCGGAGGTGCAGTACTGAGGGAGCGCCGCACTGTCGGAGGGGCGGTACTGAGGGAGCCCCGCACTGTCGGAGGTGCAGTACTGAGGGAGCGCCGCACTGTCGGAGGGGCGGTACTGAGGGAGCCCCGCACTGTCGGAGGGGCAGTACTGAGGGAGTGCCACACTGTCGGAGGGGCAGTACTGAGGGAGTGCCACACTGTCAGAGGGGCGGTACTGAGGGAGCACCGCACTGTCGGAGGGGCCATCTTTCGGATGAGACATTAAACCGAGGCCCCGTCTGCCCTCTCGGGTGGATGTAAAAGATCCCGGGGCCACTATTGGAAGAAGAGCAGGGGGAGTTCTCCCCGGTGTCCTGGGGCCAATATTTATCCCTCGACCAACAGACGATCTGGGTCATTATCACATCGCTGTGTGTGGGAGCTTGCTGTGCGCAAATTTGCGTTTCCCACAATACAGCAGCGAGCGCACTCCGAAACAAGTCCTTCATTGGCTGAGAGGCGCGTTGGGACGTCCCGACATGGGGAAAGGAGCTGTATAAATGAAAGCCGGTTGTGTCTCTGTTTTTTTTGCGGAGAGAGAGGGGTGGAGGGGCGGGGAGAGGAGAGTGGGGGAGGGGCGGGGGTGAGAGAGGGGGAGGGATGGGCGAGGAGAGAGAGAGGGGGGAGGGGCGGGGGGAGGGGGCTGTAGGCGGACTGACAGGGACGTTCGTTGCGTAGCACGCTCGGCCAATCACGGGCGGCCGCGCCAACCCCGCTCGCTTGGCCTCAGTACCACGACCTGTGAGGGGAGTGGGGGCGCGAGGTGAGGCGGATGCGCCCGAGAGCACGGGGTGGGGGGGGGGGGGGGAGGGGGAGGTGGAGGAGAGCTGCCCCTTTAATTAAGGACTGTGCCTTTAAGAGCAGGCCGAGCCAGTCTGAGATTGGAGATGTCAACAAATTCCTGGCGCCTTGAGGTGATAAGATCGGAGTTTGGTTCCTTCCGCCTGTCGGGGGCAGGCGAGGTTCCGTCCTGCCACCACCACTCCTCCCCCCTCCTCCGCCAAAACACACCGAGGATGTGATCTGTGCAGTTGTGTGCGTATGTTACACTTACACACCACGAGAGCTTTGTCGGCTATGCGGAGAGGGGGCGCCTGGCAGACAAGATTCCCGGTCGGGCGAGACCTAGGAGAATGACGGCGAGTGGCAGCTCTACCTGACGTGCGCGTGGTGGAGCCGGTAGCCCTCGTTTTGCCCCCGGCCCCCACCGCCCCCGTCGCAGCCCGTGAAGGAGACATGCGGGGCGCGCTGGTGGCAGTCACCCGGAGCAACGCGGGGGTCCCGAGGGGCGGCGATCGCGGAGCGCACCGGCTGAGGTTACGTGACGTGACGTTACGTGACGCAACATGGTCGGGGTACTCAGCTTCCTGCAGCACTTCCAGTGCAGCTGCCAGGGCCTCTGGCTCATCTTCCGGAGAACCGGTCACGGGTAAGTGTGTGGCGCTCGGAAACGGGTCTGAATCGTCGGGTCGTAGATTGGCACAGCATGGAAGGAGGCCATTCGGCCCATCGAACCGGTGGCAGCGTTTCCAAGAGTGCGGGAGGGGGAGAGTGGGAGTGAGAGCGGGAAGGGAGGGACAGAGAGGTAGGGAGGGAGGGACAGGGAGGGAGAGACAGAGAGAGGGAGGGAGAGAGGGAGGAAGGGAGGAATAGAGACTGAGGGAGGGAGGGAGAGACAGAGAGACAGACAAAGAGAGAGACAGAGAGCGCGAGAGAGACAGAGAGAGAGAGAGAGAGAGAGAGAGAGAAAGGGAAAGAGTGAGAGATAGAGAGAGCGCCGGACTAGCGGAGGGGCGGTACTGAGGGAGCGCCGCACTGTCGGAGGGGCAGTACTGAGGGAGTGCCGCACTGTCGGAGGGGCGGTACTGAGGGAGCGCCGCACTGTCGGAGGGGCGGTACTGAGGGAGCGCCGCACTGTCGGAGGGGCGGTACTGAGGGAGCGCCGCACTGTCGGAGGGGCAGTACTGAGGGAGCGCGCACTGTCGGAGGGGCGGTACTGAGGGAGCGCGCACTGTCGGAGGGGCAGTACTGAGGGAGCGCCGCACTGTCGGAGGGGCGGTACTGAGGGAGTGCCGTACTGCGCTGTCGGAGGGTCGGTACTGAGGGAGCGCCGTACTGTCGGAGGGGCGGTACTGAGGGAGCGCCGCACTGTCGGAGGGGCGGTACTGAGGGAGCGCCGCACTGTCGGAGGGGCGGTACTGAGGGAGCGCTGTACTGCACTGTCGGAGGGGCGGTACTGAGGGAGCGCTGTACTGCGCTGTCGGAGGGGCAGTACTGAGGGAGCTCCGCACTGCGCTGTCAGAGGGTCGGTACTGAGGGAGCGCCGTACTGCGCTGTCGGAGGGGTGGTACTGAGGGAGCGCCGTACTGCGCTGTCGGAGGGGTGGTACTGAGGGAGCGCCGCACTGTCGGAGGGGCAGTACTGAGGGAGCGCCGTACTGCGCTGTTGGAGGGGCAGTACTGAGGGAGCGCCGCACTGCACTGTCGGAGGGGCGGTACTGAGGGAGCCCCGCACACCCCCGCTCTTTCCCCGTATCTCTGCAACTTTTTCTCCTGCAAGAAACTCTCCAATTCTCTTGCGAAGGCTGCTATTAAATCTGTATACACCGGCCTATCGACAGTGAGCCTCTCTCACTCCCTCTCTCTCTCAGCGAACAACAGAGGAGGTACAGCAGAGGTTAACTGGATAGAGATGAGGGGGTTGTCTTATGAGGAAAGGTTGAGCAGGTTGGGCCTCTACTCATTGGAATTCAGAAGAATGAGAGGTGATCTTATGGAAACGTATCAGATTCTGAGGGGGCTGGACAGGGTGGATGCAGAGAGGATGTTTCCCCCTCGTGGGGGGAATCTAGAACTAGGGGGCACATAGTCTCAGAATAAGGGGTCGCCCATTTAAGACGGAGAAGAGGAGGAATTTCTTCTGGTGAATCTGTGGAATTCTCTGCCCCAGGGAGCTGTGGGGGCTGGGTCATTGAATATATTTAAGGTGGAGACAGACAGATTTTTGAGCGATAAGGGAGTGAAGGGGCGGGCGGGGAAGTGGAGCTGAGTCCATGATCGGATCAGCCGCGATCGTATTAAATGGCGGAGCAGGCTCGAGGGGCCGAATGGCCGACTCAGGGGGAGAGAGGGGGAGGAGGTGGGAGGGGGAGGGGAGAGAGGGGGAAGGGGGGAGATGGGGAGGAGAGGAGAGAGGGGGAGAGAGTGCGAGGACAGGGGAGGGGGAGAGAGGGGGAGAGGAGGGGAGAGAGGGGGAAGGGAGAGAGCGGGAGAGGTGGGGGTCAGGGAGAGAGGGAGGAGGGAGGGAGAGGAGAGAGGGGAGGGGAGAGACAGGGAGCAGGGGAGAGAGGGGGAGGGGAGCGAGGGGGAGGAGTGGGGGTCAGGGAGAGAGGGAGGGGAGAGGGAGAGGGGGAGGAGGGGAGAGAGGGGGAGGGGAGAGGGCAGGATAAAGGGGGAGCAGGGGAGAGAGGGGCAGGAGGGGAGAGAGGGGGAGGGGAGCGAGGGGGAGGGTTGGGCGTCGGAGAGAGAGGGAGGAGAGAGGGAGAGGAGAGAGGGGGAGGAGGGGAGAGAGGGTTAGGGGAGAGAGGGAGGGGAGAGGGAGAGAGTGAGAGGAGAGGGGAGAGACAGGGAGCAGGGGAGAGAGGGGGAGGGGAGCGAGGGGGGGGGGTGGGGGTCAGGGAGAGAGGGAGGGGAGAGGGAGAAGGGGAGGAGGGGAGAGAGGGGGAGGGGAGAGGGGAGGAGCAGGGGAGAGAGGGGCAGGAGGGGAGAGAGGGGGAGGGGAGCGAGGGGGAGGGGTGGGGGTCAGGGAGAGAGGGAGGGGAGCGGGGGAGGCGGGGAGAGAGGGGGAGGGGAGAGGGGGGGAGAGAGGGGGAGCAGGAGGGGAGAGAGGGGGAGGGGAGCGAGGGGGAGGGATGGGCGTCGGAGAGAGAGGGAGGAGAGAGGGAGAGGAGAGAGGGGGAGGAGGGGAGAGAGGGTTAGGGGAGAGAGGGAGGGGAGAGGAGAGGAGAGAGGGGAAGGCAGGGAGGATTTTGCTGCTCTAACCTCGTCGGGTTGATACACTCTTCCTGCACGACACTAAACGCAACCGAACACCTCATCTGAAGCACTCTGCAGCAAGATGCCGAGATGGATAAGGGTCTAAAGATGCGGGGGATTTTTTGAGTGTCGGCAAGCTGGGCAGAAATAGGCGCGTGTTATTGTGCGTTGTCACACCAAAACTTCACGGCGCGCAGCCGTGATATCTCCACAGTCGTGTGGTCACCGAGTGTTGAGTGCATCGTGACATTCCGCTGACTTATCCCTACGCCCAGTGACTTATATATCGCCTCTCACTCCCTCACAACGTCCCAACGCGCCTCACAGCCAATGAAGTACTTTCAAAGTGCGCTCACTGTTGTATTGTGGGAAACACCAATTTGCGCACAGCAAGCTCCCACACACACAGCGATGTGATAATGACCCGGATCGTCTGTTGGTCGAGGGATAAATATTGGTCCCAGGACACCGGGGAGAACTCCCCCTGCTCTTCTTCCAATAGTGGCCCCGGGATATTTTACATCCACCCGAGAGGGCAGACGGGGGCCTCGGTTTAACGTCTCATCCCGAAATACGGCACCTCCGACAGTGCGGCGCTCCCTCAGTACCGCCCCTCCGACAGCGCAGTGCGGCGCTCCCTCAGTACCGCCCCTCCGACAGTGCGGCACTCCCTCAGTACCGCCCCTCCGACAGTGCGGCGCTCCCTCAGTACTGTCCCTCCGACAGCGCAGTGCGGGGCTCCCTCAGTACCGCCCCTCCGACAGTGCGGGGTTCCCTCAGTACTGCCCCTCCGACAGTGCGGCGCTCCCTCAGTACTGCCCCTCCGACAGTGCGGGGCTCCCTCAGTACTGCCCCTCCGACAGTGCGGGGCTCCCTCAGTACCGCCCCTCCGACAGTGCGGCGCTCCCTCAGTACTGTCCCTCCGACAGCGCAGTGCGGCGCTCCCTCAGTACTGTCCCTCCGACAGTGCGGGGCTCCCTCAGTACCGTCCCTCCGACAGTGCGGGGCTCCCTCAGCACTGTCCCTCCGACAGCACGCGCTCCCTCAGTACTGTCCCTCTGACAGTGTGGGGCTCCCTCAGTACTGCCCCTCCGACAGTGCGGTGCGGCGCTCCCTCAGTACTGTCCCTCTGACAGCGCAGTGTGGCGCTCCCTCAGTACCGCCCCTCCGACAGTGCGGCACTCCCTCAGTACCGCCCCTCCGACAGTGCGGCACTCCCTCAGTACCGCCCCTCCGACAGCGCAGTACGGCACTCCCTCAGTACCGCCCCTCCGACAGTGCGGGGCTCCCTCAGTACCGCCCCTCCGACAGTGCGGGGCTCCCTCAGTACTGTCCCTCTGACAGCGCAGTGCGGCGCTCCCTCAGTACCGCCCCTCCGACAGTGCGGCGCTCCCTCAGTACTGCCCCTCCGACAGTGCGGGGCTCCCTCAGTACCGCCCCTCCGACAGTGCGGGGCTCCCTCAGTACTGCCCCTCCGACAGTGCGGCGCTCCCTCAGTACTGCCCCTCCGACAGTGCGGGGCTCCCTCAGTACTGCCCCTCCGACAGTGTGGCGCTCCCTCAGCACGGGGGGAACAACGTTGAGCAAATAGTTATACAACAGGGTGAATAGTCGCTCCTCCCAGCGACTAGCCGAGTTACCTTGGACCTGCCCCTGTAGCCACCGAAACCTGTGTGCTTATCTGAAGCTGACACGATCAAGGGCAGTGGCTGCCAGCGAGAGCTATGAGGAATTGTAAGATTGCGGAAACATCGGAAAGAAATGGTTTGCGAACACGCACTGACATTCCAGCCAGCTATATGCCAAGCCTGCTCACATGACGCTCACACAAGACCTGTTTGACCGCTTTCTCAGCCAGAGAACAGTTTCAATCCGTTGTTGCAATGTACGAATGTCACATCAGTTCATTCAGCTGTCAGCTGTGCAACAGGAGGAGGCCGTTCGGCCCCTCGAGCCTGTTACATTAGGGACAGGAGGAGGCCGTTCAGCCCCTCGAGCCTGTTACATTAGGAACAGGAGGAGGCCGTTCAGCCCCTCGAGCCTGTTACATTAGGGACAGGAGGAGGCCGTTCAGCCCCTCGAGCCTGTTACATTAGGGACAGGAGGAGGCCGTTCAGCCCCTCGAGCCTGTTACATTAGGAACAGGAGGAGGCCGTTCAGCCCCTCGAGCCTGTTACATTAGGAACAGGAGGAGGCCGTTCAGCCCCTCGAGTCTGTTACATTAGGGACAGGAGGAGGCCGTTCAGCCCCTCGAGTCTGTTACATTAGGGACAGGAGGAGGCCGTTCAGCCCCTCGAGTCTGTTACATTAGGAACAGGAGGAGGCCGTTCAGCCCCTCGAGTCTGTTACATTAGGGACAGGAGGAGGCCGTTCAGCCCCTCGAGTCTGTTACATTAGGGACAGGAGGAGGCCGTTCAGCCCCTCGAGCCTGTTACATTAGGGACAGGAGGAGGCCATTCAGCCCCTCGAGCCTGTTACATTAGGGACAGGAGGAGGCCGTTCAGCCCCTCGAGCCTGTTACATTAGGGACAGGAGGAGGCCGTTCAGCCCCTCGAGCCTGTTACATTACACGTCCTCCCCACCCCTCCCCCTCAGTCCCCTTCCCCTCTCTCCCTCCTCTCCCCCTCACTCCTCTCCTCCTCCTCTCCATCCCTCTCTTCTCCCGCCCAAGTGTCTATTATCCATCGGCGAGCGAACGTCGGGAGTGTGGCTGCGCTATTCCTCCGGGGGAGGAGGCGCTGAGCTGAACTCCCACGCACCCCACCCCCCCCCCCTCCCCCCCCATCCCCCGGCCTAACCCCTGACCCTTTGAACACAGGCCCGCGGCGTATCACGAGCTCTTGCGTCCGGGAAGGCGGGAGTCCATGAGGACTGCGCCCAAACCCACGTGGGGTCTGCTGTGCTCCGCCCCCCCTAACCCCCCCCTCCCCTGCATGACCGTGGGAGGAAATCAGCCCCAAATGACCCCTCCCCCAGGGACCCGTGCTGGAAAACGCGCGAGCGTCGAGGGAGGGGGGAACGGTGGGGGAGGGGGGGGGGGGCACGGCTTTGGTGCTGCACCACACAGTCGAATAGCCTGGCGAATGGGAGCCAGGAGTGGATCCGTTCTCCAACAGGGGCCATTTGTGGAAGAGTGGGGGAGAAAAGAGAAGGTGAGGGGTGGGGGGGAGGTTTAAGCACTTGACGGGTACGTTGACATCACCCGATTCTACCTCCTGATCACTTCTCTCGACCTCTCCTTGACCCCTCAATTGTCAGACCACTTGTCCGTCTGGATCAGCAGAAATTTTCTCCAATTAAATTTTTTGGCAGACCGAAGCCATTGTCTTCGGTCCCCGCAACAAACTGCATTCCTCTAGCCACCGACTCCATCCCTCTCCCCAACTCCTGTCCGAGGTTGAACCAGACAGTTCGCGACCTCGCTGTCATATTTGACCCCGAAATGAGCTTCCGGCCACATATCCCGCAGCATAACTAAACCCGCCTGTTTCCCCATCCGTAACCTCGCCCGTCTCCGCTCCCCCCCCCCCCCCCCCCGCCCCGCCTCAGCTCATCGGCTGCTGAAGCCCTCGTCCGTGCCCCCGTTACCCCCAGACTTGACTATTCCAACACGCTGCGCTCCTGGCTGGCCTCCCACATTCTACCCGACGTAAACTAGAGGTGATCCAAAACTCGGCTGCCCCCGTGTCCTAACTTGCACTGAGTCCCGCTCACCCATCACCCCCTGTGCTCGCTGACCCCGTGTCCCAACTCGCACCCAGTCCCACTCACCCATCACCCCCTGTGCTCACTGACCCCGTGTCCCAACTCGCACCCAGTCCCACTCACCCATCACCCCCTGTGCTCGCTGCCCCGTGTCCTAACTCGCACCGAGTCCCGCTCACCCATCACCCCCTGTGCTCGCTGACCCCGTGTCCCAACTCGCACCGAGTCCCGCTCACCCATCACCCCCTGTGCTCGCTGACTTACATTGGCTCCCGGTTAAGCAACACCTTGATTTCAAAATTCTCCATCCTTGTTTACAAATCCCTCCCTCGTCCCCTCCCTATCTCTGTAACCTCCTCCAGCCCCTACACCCCTCCCTATCTCTGTAACCTCCTCCAGCCCCTACACCCCTCCCTATCTCTGTAACCTCCTCCGGTCCCTACACCCCTCCCTATCTCTGTAACCTCCTCCAGCCCCTACACCCCTCCCTATCTCTGTAACCTCCTCCAGCCCCTACACCCCTCCCTATCTCTGTAACCTCCTCCAGCCCCTACACCCCTCCCTATCTCTGTAACCTCCAGCCCCTACACCCCTCCCTATCTCTGTAACCCCCTCCAGCCCCTACACCTCTCCCTATCTCTGTAACCCCCTCCAGCCCCTACACCTCTCCCTATCTCTGTAACCTCCTCCAGCTCGTACACCCCTCCAAGATGTCTGCACTCCTCTAATTCTGCC
>NC_092008.1:3620641-3628141 GCF_044704955.1 Pristiophorus japonicus | reverse complement strand
TCCCTATCTCTGTAACCCCCTCCAGCCCCTACACACCTCCCTATCTGTAACCCCCTCCAGCCCCTACACCCCTCCCTATCTCTGTAACCTCCTCCAGCCCCTGCACCCCTCCCTATCTCTGTAACCCCCTCCAGCCCCTACACCCCTCCCTATCTCTGTCACCCCCTCCAGCCCCTACATCCCTCCCTATCTCTGTAACCTCCTCCAGCCCCTATACCCCTCCCTATCTCTGTAACCTCCTCCAGCCCCTACACCCCTCCCAATCTCTGTAACCTCCTCCAGCCCCTGCACCCCTCCCTATCTCTGTAACCTCCTCCAGCCCCTGCACCCCTCCCTATCTCTGTAACCCCCTCCAGCCCCTACACCCCTCCCTATCTCTGAAACCTCCTCCAGCCCCTACATCCCTCCCTATCTCTGTAACCTCCTCCAGCCCCTACATCCCTCCCTATCTCTGTAACCTCCTCCAGCCCCTACACCCCTCCCTATCTCTGTAACCTCCTCCAGCCCCTACACCCCTCCCTATCTCTGTAACCTCCTCCAGCCCCTACATCCCTCCCTATCTCTAACCTCCTCCAGCCCCTACACCCCTCCCTATCTCTGTAACCTCCTCCAGCCCCTACATCCCTCCCTATCTCTAACCTCCTCCAGCCCCTACACCCCTCCCTATCTCTGTAACCTCCTCAAGCCCCACAACCCCCCGAGATCTCTGCGCTCCTCTAATTCTGCCCTCCTGACCATCCCTGATTATAATCGCTCCACCATCGGTGGCCGTGCCTTCTGTTGCCTGGGCCCCAAGCTCTGGAACTCCCTCCCGAAACCTCTCCGCCTCTCTCTCCTCCTTCAAGATGCTCCTTAAAACCCATCTCTTTGACCCAGCGTTGGTTCACCTGTCCCTAATATCTCCTGATGCGGCTCGGGGTCAGAGTTAAAAAAAAATACACAGATTGACGATAATCGGCGAGGGAACCAGAGGGGGAGATGGGGGGAGAACGTGTTTACGCAGCGAGTTGTTGTGATCGGGAACGCGCTGCCTGAAAGCTCGGTGCGAGCAGGTTCAATCGTAACCTTCAAACCGGAGAATTGGACAAATACTGGAAGGGGGAAAATGTGCCGGGGCTGTGGGGAAAGGGCAGGGGAGGGGAGTGTGGGACTGATTGGGGTCGCTCTGTCACCGAGCCGGCACAGCACGGGTCTCGATGGGCCCAATGGGATCCTGCTGTGCCGTGAGGTTCTAAGATAAGACCCACCTGCTTGACCAGCCTGTGGGAACTGGCTCTTTCGCTACTTTCTAAAGCCCCCTCTGTCAGTGGATGTTATTTCTGTCCGTGTTTCCATCATCATCATCGGCAGTCCCTCGGAACCGAGGAAGACTTGCTTCCACTCCAAAACTGAGTCCTTCGGTGGCTGAACAGCCCAATACGGGAGCCACAGTCCCTGTCACAGGGTGGGACAGACAGTGGTTGAGGGAAGGGGAGGGTGGGACTGGTTTGCCGCACGCTCCTTCCGCTGCCTGCGCTTGGTTTCTGCACGCTCTCGGCGACGAGACTCGAGGTGCTCAGCGCCCCCTCCCGGATGCACTCCCTCCACTTAGGGCGGGACTGGTCTTTGGGCCCAGGGACTCCCAGGTGTCGGTGGGGGATGTTGCACTTTATCAGGGAGGCTTTGAGGGTGGTCCCCTGTAACGTTTCCTCTGCCCACCTTTGGCCCGTTTGCCCGTGAAGGAGTTCCGAGTAGAGCGCTTGGCTTTGGGGAGTCTCGTGTCGGGGGGGCCATGCGGACAATGTGGGCCCTGCCCAGCGGAGCTGGTCGAGTGTGGTCAGTGCTTCGATGCTGGGGATGTTGGGCCTGGTCGAGGACGCTAACGTTGGTGCGTCTGTCCTCCCGGGGGATTTGCGGGATCTTGCGGGAGACATCGTTGGTGGTATCTCTCCAGCGACTTGAGGTCCATCTCTTACTGACCTCCTGAAAACGTGGTCTGAGACTGCGAAAGAGCTGCTGATCGTACGGTTTGAAATCCTCATCTTGCCGTCCGGAGGAGACGGGGGACCCCAGTGGAGTGCACTCTACGCGGGAGTCCTCCCTCTATCTAGCGGGGACTTGGCCTGGAGGGTGTTGCACGGGGCAATCGGTTTTTAAGTCGGTTCGCGGACTCCCGGGCCGCCGGCAGTTTCTGCGGTCTGGAGGAGTCCGTGTTCCACGTCTACGTTCAGCGTGGGAGGTTGCGGCCCCCTCTTCCATTATTTGAAGGGGATGTTCCTCGAATTCTGGCTGCACTTCAGTCCCACGCCCCTGATCTGTGGGCACCCTGTGCGGAGGGGAGCGGGCAGGTCCGAGGGCCTCCTCGTGGGGCCTGCTCCTGGGCCCTGGCCAATGGGGTCCATCAGCCGGTCCGGGCAGCGGGCGGTCGAGGGGGTCGTTCAGCCCCGACTGCCCGCCTCTCTTCCGCGGTTACATCCGAGCCAGGGGTGTTCCTGGAGACGGAGCACGCGGTGTCCACCGGTACGCACGCGGCCTTCCGCGAGAGGTGGGCGCCGGAGGGACTGGAGTGCATCATCACCTCCGCGGCAACCCAAATTTTAATTGGATCGCTTAATGTTCCCTTCAAAGTTTTATTTGCTAATTTGTGGTTCTAGTGTCCCTTTAATAAGGGCGGCACTTGTGTTAATGTTCAGCTAAAAAATGTGTCGGCATTCATTAACACCGTGTCTCTCTCGGACCGACGGGGTTAGAATCGGGTTTGGGCGACGGAGAGCGAGGGAGGGAGAGAGGGAAGGTGGGAATAGGGGGGGAGAGATGTAGAGACCGGGGAGGGAGAGGGGAGTGTTTGGAGGGGAGGGAGAGGGGAGTGTTTGGAGTGGAGGGAGAGGAGTGTGTCTGGAGGGGAGGGAGAGGGGAGTGTTTGGAGGGGAAGGAGAGGAGTGTTTGGAGGGGAGGGAGAGGGGAGTGTTTGGAGGGGAAGGAGAGGAGTGTTTGGAGGGGAGGGAGAGGGGAGTGTTTGGAGTGGAGGGAGAGGAGTGTGTCTGGAGGGGAGGGAGAGGAGTGTTTGGAGGGGAGGGAGAGGGGAGTGTTTGGAGGGGAGGGAGAGGGGAGTGTTTGGAGGGGAAGGAGAGGAGTGTTTGGAGGGGAGGGAGAGGGGAGTGTTTGGAGGAGAGGGAGAGGGGAGTGTTTGGAGGGGAGTGAGAAGGGAGTGTTTGAAGGGGAGGGAGAGGGGAGTGTTTGGAGGGGAGGGAGAGGAGAATTTGGAGGGAGGGAGAGGGGAGTGTTTGGAGGGGAGGGAGAGGAGTGTTTGGAGGGAGGGAGAGGGGAGTGTTTGGAGGGGAGGGAGAGGGGAGTGTTTGGAGGGGAGGGAGAGGAGAGTTTGGAGGGAGGGAGAGGGGAGTGTTTGGAGGGTGGGAGAGGAGTGTGTTTTGAGGGAGGGAGAGGGGAGTGTTTGAAGGGGAGGGAGAGGGGAGTGTTTGGAGGGGAAGGAGAGGGAGGTGTTTGGAGGGGAGGGAGAGGGGAGTGTTTGGAGAGGAGGGAGAGGAGTGTGTTTTGAGGGAGGGAGAGGGGAGTGTTTGGAGGGGAGGGAGAGGGGAGTGTTTGGAGGGAGTGGGAGGGGAGTGTTTGGAGGGGAGGGAGAGGATTGTGTTTGGAGGGGAGGGAGAGGGGAGTGTTTGGAGGGGAGGGAGAGGGGAGTGTTTGGAGCGGAGGGAGAGGAGTGTGTTTGGAGGGGAGGGAGATGAGTGTTTGGAGGGGAGGGAGAGAGGAGTGTTTTGAGGGGAGGGAGAGGAGTGTTTGGAGGGGAGGGAGAGGAGAGTTTGGAGGGAGAGAGAGGGGAGTGTTTGGAGGGGAGGGAGAGGGGAGTGTTTGGAGGGGAGGGAGAGGGGAGGAGTTGGGAGCGGAGGGAGAGGAGTGTGTTTGGAGGGGAGGGAGCGGAGTGTTTGGAGGGAGGGAGAGGGGAGTGTTTGGAGGAGTGGGAGGGGAGTGTTTGGAGGGGAGGGAGAGGATTGTGTTTGGAGGGGAGGGAGAGGGGGAGTGTTGGAGGGGAGGGAGAGGGGAGTGTTTGGAGCGGAGGGAGAGGAGTGTGTTTGGAGGGGAGGGAGATGAGTGTTTGGAGGGGAGGGAGAGAGGAGTGTTTTGAGGGGAGGGAGAGGAGTGTTTGGAGGGGAGGGAGAGGAGAGTTTGGAGGGAGAGAGAGGGGAGTGTTTGGAGGGGAGGGAGAGGGGAGTGTTTGGAGGGGAGGGAGAGGGGAGAGTTTGGAGCGGAGGGAGAGGAGTGTGTTTGGAGGGGAGGGAGCGGAGTGTTTGGAGGGAGGGAGAGGGGAGTGTTTGGAGGGGAGGGAGAGGGGAGTGTTTGGAGGGGAGGGAGAGGAGTGTTTGCAGCGGAGGGAGAGGAGTGTGTTTGGAGGGGAGGGAGAGGAGTGTTTGGAGGGAGGGAGAGGGGAGTGCTTGGAGGGGAGGGAGAGGGGAGTGTTTGGAGGGGAGGGAGAGGAGTGTTTGGAGGGGAGGGAGAGGAGAGTTTGGAGGGAGGGAGAGGGGAGTGTTTTGGAGGGTGGGAGAGGAGTGTTTTTTGAGGGAGGGAGAGGGGAGTGTTTGAAGGGGAGGGAGAGGGGAGTGTTTGGAGGGGAGGGAGAGGGAGGTGTTTGGAGGGGAGGGAGAGGGGAGTGTTTGGAGGGGAGGGAGAGGAGTGTGTTTGAGGGAGGGAGAGGGGAGTGTTTAGAGAGGAGGGAGAGGGGAGTGTTTGGAGGGAGGGAGAGGGGGAGTGTTTGGAGGGGAGGGAAAGGATTGTGTTTGGAGGGGAGGGAGAGGGGAGTGTTTGGAGGGAGGGAGAGGGGAGTATTTGGAGGGGAGGGAGAGGGGAGTGTGTTTGGAGGGGAGGGAGAGGGGAGTGTTTGGAGGGAGGGAGAGGGGAATGTTTGGAGGGGAGGGAGAGGGAAGTGTTTGGAGGGGAGGGGGAGTGGGGAAAGGGGAGGGAGAGGGGAGAGTTTGGAGGAGAGGGGAGAGTTTGGAGGGGAGGGAGAGGGGAGTGTTTGGAGGGAAGGGGGGAGTGGGGAGAGGGGAGGGAGAGGGGAGAGTTTGGAGGGGAGGGAGAGGGGAGAGTTTGGAGGGGAGGGAGAGGGGAGAGTTTGGAGGGGTGGGAGAGGGGAGAGTTTGGAGGGGAGGGAGAGGGGAGAGTTTGGAGGGGAGGGAGAGGGGAGAGTTTGGAGGGGTGGGAGAGGGGAGAATTTGGAGGGGAGGGAGTGGGTAGTATTTGGAGGGGAGGGAGAGGGGAGTGTTTGGAGGGAGGGGGAGGGGAGTGTTTGGAGGGAGGGATAGGGGAGTGTTTGGAGGGTGGGAGAGAGAGTGTTTTGGAGGGGAGGGAGAGGAGTGTGTTTGGAGGGGAGGGAGAGGGGAGTGTTTGGAGGGGAGGGAGAAGAGAGTGTTTGGAGGGCAGGGAAAGGAGTGTTTGGAGGGGAGGGAGAGGGAAGTGTTTGGAGGGGAGGGAGAGGGGCGTGTTTGGAGGGGAAGGAGAGGAATGTGTTTGGTGGGGAGGGAGAGGGGGAGTGTTTGGAGGGAGGGATAGGGGAGTGTTTGGAGGGTGGGAGAGGAGAGTGTTTGGAGGGGAGGGAGAGGAGTGTGTTTGGAGGGGAGGGAGAGGGGAGTGTTTGGAGGGAGGGAGAAGAGAGTGTTTGGAGGGCAGGGAGAGGAGTGTTTGGAGGGGAGGGAGAGGGGAGTGTTTGGAGGGGAGGGAGAGGGGCGTATGTTTGGAGGGGAGGGAGAGGTGAGTGTGTTTGGAGGGGAGGGAGAGGGGAGTGTTTGGAGGGAGGGAGAGGGGAGTGTTTGGAGGGGAGGGAGAGGGGAATGTGTTTGGAACGGAGGGAGAGGGGAGTGTTTGGAGAGGAGGGAGAGGAGTGTGTTTTGAGGGAGGGAGAGGGGAGTGTTTGGAGGGGAGGGAAAGGGGAGTGCTTGGAGGGGAGGGAGAGGAGTGTGTTTTGAGGGAGGGAGAGGGGAGTGTTTGGAGGGGAGGGAGAGGGGAGTGTTTGGAGGGGAGGGAGAGGAGTGTGTTTTGAGGGAGGGAGAGGGGAGTGTTTGGAGGGGAGGGAGAGGAGTGTGTTTTGAGGCAGGGAGAGGGGAGTGTTTGGAGGAGAGGGAGAGGGGAGTGTTTGGGGGGGAGGGAGAGGAGTGTGTTTGGAGGGGAGGGAGAGGGGAGTGTTTGGAGTGGAGGGAGAGGGGAGAGTTTGGAGGGGAGGGGGAGTGGGGAGAGGGGAGAGTTTGGAGTGGAGGGAGAGGGGAGAGTTTGGAGGGGAGGGAGAGGGGAGTGTTTGGAGGGGAGGGGGAGATGAGTGTTTGGAGGGGAGGGAGAGGGGAGTGTTTTGAGGGGAGGGGGAGATGAGTGTTTGGAGGGGAGGGAGAGGGGAGTGTTTGGAGGGGAGGGAGAGGAGTGTGTTTTGAGGGAGGGAGAGGGGAGTGTTTGGACGGGGCAGAGGGGAGAGTTTGGAGGGGAGGGGGAATGGGGAGAGGGGCGGGAGAGGGGAGTATTTGGACGGGGCAGAGGGGAGAGTTTGGAGGGGAGGGAGAGGGGAGTATTTGGAGGGGAGGGAGACAGTTTGGACCGGGGGAGAGGGGAGTGTTTGGACGGGGGGAGAGGACAGTGTTTGGAGGGGAGAGGGAGAGTTTGGACGGGGGGAGAGGGGAGTGTTTGGACGGGGGGAGAGGGGAGAGTTTGGACGGGGGGAGAGGGGAGAGTTTGGAGGGGAGGGAGAGGGGAGTATTTGGAGGGGAGGGAGAGGGGAGTATTTGGAGGGGAGGGAGAGAGTTTGGACGGGGGGAGAGGGGAGTGTTTGGACGGGGGGAGAGGGGAGTGTTTGGAGGGGAGGGAGAGGGAGAGTTTGGACGGGGGAGAGGGGAGTGTTTGGAGGGGAGGGAGAGGGGAGAGGTTTGGACGGAGGGAGAGGGGAGTGTTTGGACGGGGGGAGAGGGGAGTGTTTGGAGGGGAGGGAGAGGGGGAGAGTTTGGACGGGGGGAGAGGGGAGTGTTTGGAGGGGAGGGAGAGGGGAGAGTTTGGAGGGGAGGGAGAGGGGAGTATTTGGAGGGGAGGGAGAGAGTTTGGACGGGGGGAGAGGGGAGTGTTTGGAGGGAGGGAGAGGGGAGTATTTGGAGGGGAGGGAGAGAGTTTGGACGGGGGGAGAGGGGAGAGTTTGGAGGGGAGGGAGAGGGGAGTATTTGGAGGGGAGGGAGAGAGTTTGGACGGGGGGAGAGGGGAGTGTTTGGAGGGGAGGAGAGAGTTTGGACGGGGGGAGAGGGGAGTATTTGGAGGGGAGGGAGAGAGTTTGGACGGGGGGAGAGGGGAGTATTTGGAGGGAGAGGGGAGAGTTTGGACGGGGGGAGAGGGGAGTGTTTGGAGGGGAGGGAGAGAGTTTGGACGGGGGGAGAGGGGAGTATTTGGAGGGAGAGGGGAGAGTTTGGACGGGGCAGAGGGGAGAGTTTGGAGGGGAGGGAGAGGGGAGTATTTTGGAGGGGAGGGAGGACAGTTTGGACGGGG
>NC_092008.1:3605986-3620441 GCF_044704955.1 Pristiophorus japonicus | reverse complement strand
CTCTCACTCCCTCTCTCTCTCAGCGAACAACAGAGGAGGTACAGCAGAGGTTAACTGGATAGAGATGAGGGGGTTGTCTTATGAGGAAAGGTTGAGCAGGTTGGGCCTCTACTCATTGGAATTCAGAAGAATGAGAGGTGATCTTATTGAAACGTATCAGATTCTGAGGGGGCTGGACAAGGTGGATGCAGAGAGGATGTTTCCCCCTCGTGGGGGGAATCTAGAACTAGGGGGTACATAGTCTCAGAATAAGGGGTCGCCCATTTAAGACGGAGATGAGGAGGAATTTCTTCTGGTGAATCTGTGGAATTCTCTGCCCCAGAGAGCTGTGGGGGCTGGGTCACTGAATATATTTAAGGTGGAGATAGACAGATTTTTGAGCGATAAGGGAGTGAAGGGGCGGGCGGGGAAGTGGAGCTGAGTCCACGATCGGATCAGCCGCGATCGTATTGAATGGCGGAGCAGGCTCGAGGGGCCGAATGGCCGACTCAGGGGGAGAGAGGGGGAGGAGGTGGGAGGGGGAAGGGAGAGAGGGGGAAGGGGGTAGATGGGGAGGAGAGGAGAGGGGGGGAGAGAGTGCGAGGACAGGGGAGGGGAGAGAGGGGGAGAGGAGGGGTGAGAGGGGTCGGGAGAGGGGGAGGGGTGGGGGTCGGGGAGAGGGGGAGGAGGGGAGAGAGGGGGAAGGGAGAGAGCGGGAGGGGTGGGGGTCAGGGAGAGAGGGAGGAGGGAGGGAGAGGAGAGAGGGGAGGGGAGAGACAGGGAGCAGGGGAGAGAGGGGGAAGGGAGCGAGGGGGAGGGGTGGGGTCAGGGAGAGAGGGAGGGGAGAGGGAGAGGGGGAGGAGGGGAGAGGGGGGGAGGGGAGAGGGGAGGAGCAGGGGAGAGAGGGGCAGGAGGGGAGCGAGGGGGAGGGGTGGGGGTCAGGGAGAGAGGGAGGGGAGAGGGAGAGGGGGAGGCGGGAAGAGAGGGGGAGGGGAGAGGGGGAGCAGGGGAGAGAGGGGCAGGAGGGGAGAGAGGGGGAGGGGAGCGAGGGGGAGGGGTGGGCATCGGAGAGAGGGGGAGGAGGGGAGAGAGGGTTAGGGGAGAGAGGGAGGGGAGAGGGAAAGAGTGAGAGGAGAGGGGAGAGACAGGGAGCAGGGGAGAGAGGGGGAGGGGAGCGAGGGGGAGGGGTGGGGGTCAGGGAGAGAGGGAGGGGAGAGGGAGGAGGGGAGAGAGGGGGAGGGGAGAGGGGAGGAGCAGGGGAGAGAGGGGCAGGAGGGGAGAGAGGGGGAGGGGAGCGAGGGGGAGGGGTGGGGGTCAGGGAGAGAGGGAGGGCAGCGGGGGAGGCGGGGAGAGATGGGGAGGGGAGAGGGGAGGAGAGAGGGGGAGCAGGAGGGGAGAGAGGGGGAGAGGAGCGAGGGGGAGGGGTGGGCATCGGAGAGAGAGGGAGGAGAGAGGGAGAGGAGAGAGGGGGAGGAGGGGAGAGAGGGTTAGGGGAGAGAGGGAGGGGAGAGGGAGAGAGTGAGAGGAGAGGAGAGAGGGGAAGGCAGGGAGGATTTTGCTGCTCTAACCTCGTCGGGTTGATACACTCTTCCTGCACGACACTAAACGCAACCGAACACCTCATCTGAAGCACTCTGCAGCAAGATGCCGAGATGGATAAGGGTCTAAAGATGCGGGGGATGTTTTGAGTGTCGGCGAGCTGGGCAGAAATAGGCGCGTGTTATTGTGCGTTGTCACACCAAAGCTTCACGGCGCGCAGCCGTGATATCTCCACAGTCGTGTGGTCACCGAGTGTTGAGTGCATCGTGACATTCCGCTGACTTATCCCTACGCCCAGTGACTTATATATCGCCTCTCACTCCCTCACAACGTCCCAACGCGCCTCACAGCCAATGAAGTACTTTCAAAGTGCGCTCACTGTTGTATTGTGGGAAACGCCAATTTGCGCACAGCAAGCTCCCACACACACAGCGATGTGATAATGACCCGGATCGTCTGTTGGTCGAGGGATAAATATTGGTCCCAGGACACCGGGGAGAACTCCCCCTGCTCTTCTTCCAATAGTGGTCCTGGGATCTTTTACATCCACCCGAGAGGGCAGACGGGGCCTCGGTTTAACGTCTCATCCGAAATACGGCACCTCCGACAGTGCGGCACTCCCTCAGTACCGCCCCTCCGACAGTGCGGCACTCCCTCAGTACTGCCCCTCCGACAGTGCGGCGCTCCCTCAGTACCGCCCCTCCGACAGCGCAGTACGGCGCTCCCTCAGTACCGCCCCTCCGACAGTGCGGGGCTCCCTCAGTACCACCCCTCCGACAGTGCGGCGCTCCCTCAGTACTGTCCCTCCGACAGCGCAGTGCGGGGCTCCCTCAGTACCGCCCCTCCGACAGTACGGCGCTCCCTCAGTACCGCCCCTCCGACAGTGCGGGGCTCCCTCAGTACCACCCCTCCGACAGTACGGCGCTCCCTCAGTACCGCCCCTCCGACAGTGCGGGGTTCCCTCAGTACTGCCCCTCCGACAGTGCGGCGCTCCTCAGTACTGCCCCTCCGACAGTGCGGGGCTCCCTCAGTACTGCCCCTCCGATAGTGCGGCGCTCCCTCAGTACTGCCCCTCCGACAGTGCGGGGCTCCCTCAGTACCACCCCTCCGACAGTGCGGCGCTCCCTCAGTACCGCCCCTCCGACAGTGCGGCGCTCCCTCAGTACCGCCCCTCCGACAGTGCGGCGCTCCCTCAGTACCGCCCCTCCGACAGTGCGGCGCTCCCTCAGTACCGCCCCTCCGACAGTGCGGGGCTCCCTCAGTACTGTCCCTCTGACAGCGCAGTGCGGCGCTCCCTCAGTACCGCCCCTCCGACAGTGCGGCGCTCCCTCAGTACCGCCCCTCCGACAGTACGGCACTCCCTCAGTACTGCCCCTCCGACAGTGCGGCGCTCCCTCAGCACCGCCCCTCCGACAGTGCGGGGCTCCCTCAGTACTGTCCCTCTGACAGCGCAGTGCGGCGCTCCCTCAGCACGGGGGGAACAACGTTGAGCGAATAGTTATACAACAGGGTGAATAGTCGCTCCTCCCAGCGACTAGCCGAGTTACCTTGGACCTGCCCCTGTAGCCACCGAAACCTGTGTGCTTATCTGAAGCTGACACGATCAAGGGCAGTGGCTGCCAGCGAGAGCTATGAGGAATTGTAAGATTGCGGAAACATCGGAAAGAAATGGTTTGCGAACACGCACTGACATTCCAGCCAGCTATATGCCAAGCCTGCTCACATGACGCTCACACAAGACCTGCTTGACCGCTTTCTCAGCCAGAGAACAGTTTCACTCCGTTGTTGCAATGTACGAATGTCACATCAGTTCATTCAGCTGTCAGCTGTGCAACAGGAGGAGGCCGTTCGGCCCCTCGAGCCTGTTACATTAGGGACAGGAGGAGGCCGTTCAGCCCCTCGAGCCTGTTACATTAGGAACAGGAGGAGGCCGTTCGGCCCCTCGAGCCTGTTACATTAGGAACAGGAGGAGGCCATTCAGCCCCTCGAGCCTGTTACATTAGGAACAGGAGGAGGCCATTCAGCCCCTCGAGCCTGTTACATTAGGAACAGGAGGGGGCCGTTCAGCCCCTCGAGTCTGTTACATTAGGAACAGGAGGAGGCTGTTCAGCCCCTCGAGCCTGTTACATTAGGGACAGGAGGAGGCCATTCAGCCCCTCGAGCCTGTTACATTAGGAACAGGAGGAGGCCGTTCAGCCCCTCGAGCCTGTTACATTAGGGACAGGAGGAGGCCGTTCAGCCCCTCGAGCCTGTTACATTAGGAACAGGAGGAGGCCGTTCAGCCCCTCGAGTCTGTTACATTAGGGAACAGGAGGAGGCCGTTCAGCCCCTCGAGTCTGTTACATTAGGGACAGGAGGAGGCCGTTCAGCCCCTCGAGTCTGTTACATTAGGGACAGGAGGAGGCCGTTCAGCCCCTCGAGTCTGTTACATTAGGAACAGGAGGAGGCCGTTCAGCCCCTCGAGTCTGTTAATTAGGAACAGGAGGAGGCCGTTCAGCCCCTCGAGTCTGTTACATTAGGGACAGGAGGAGGCCGTTCAGCCCCTCGAGCCTGTTACATTAGGGACAGGAGGAGGCCATTCAGCCCTCGAGCCTGTTACATTAGGAACAGGAGGAGGCCGTTCAGCCCCTCGAGCCTGTTACATTAGGGACAGGAGGAGGCCGTTCAGCCCCTCGAGCCTGTTACATTACACGTCCTCCCCACCCCTCCCCCTCAGTCCCCTTCCCCTCTCTCCCTCCTCTCCCCCTCAATCCTCTCCTCCTCCTCTCCTTCCTCTCTTCTCCCGCCCAAGTGTCTATTATCCATCGGCGAGCGAACGTCGGGAGTGTGGCTGCGCTATTCCTCCGGGGGAGGAGGCGCCGAGCTGAACTCCCACGTACCCCACCCCCCCCCCCCCCCCATCCCCCGGCCTAACCCTGACCCTTTGAACGCAGGCCCGCGGCGTATCACGAGCTCTTGCGTCCGGGAAGGCGGGAGTCCATGAGGACTGCGCCCAAACCCACGTGGGGTCTGCTGTGCTCCGCCCCCCTAACCCCCCCTCCCCTGCATGACCGTGGGAGGAAATCAGCCCCAAATGACCCCTCCCCCAGGGACCCGTGCTGGAAAACGCGCGAGCGTCGAGGGAGGGGGGAACGGTGGGGGAGGGGGGGGGGGGCACGGCTTGGTGCTGCACCACACAGTCGAATAGCCTGGCGAATGGGAGCCAGGAGTGGATCCGTTCTCCAACAGGGGCCATTTGTGGAAGAGTGGGGGAGAAAAGAGAAGGTGAGGGTGGGGGGGCGGTTTAAGCACTTGACGGGTACGTTGACATCACCCGATTCTACCTCCTGATCACTTCTCTCGACCTCTCCTCGACCCCTCAATTGTCAGACCACTTGTCCGTCTGGATCAGCAGAAATTTTCTCCCAATTAAATTTTTTGGCAGACCGAAGCCATTGTCTTCGGTCCCCGCAACAAACTGCATTCCTCTAGCCACCGACTCCATCCCTCTCCCCAACTCCTGTCCGAGGTTGAACCAGACAGTTCGCGACCTCGCTGTCATATTTGACCCCGAAATGAGCTTCCGGCCACATATCCCGCAGCATAACTAAACCCGCCTGTTTCCCCCTCCGTAACCTCGCCCGTCTCCGCTCCCCCCCCCCCCCCCCCGCCCCCTCAGCTCATCGGCTGCTGAAGCCCTCGTCCGTGCCCCCGTTACCCCCAGACTTGACTATTCCAACACGCTGCGCTCCTGGCTGGCCTCCCACATTCTACCCGACGTAAACTAGAGGTGATCCAAAACTCGGCTGCCCCCCGTGTCCTAACTCGCACCGAGTCCCGCTCACCCATCACCCCCTGTGCTCGCTGACCCCGTGTCCCAACTCGCACCCAGTCCCGCTCACCCATCACCCCCTGTGCTCGCTGACCCCGTGTCCCAACTCGTACCCAGTCCCGCTCACCCATCACCCCCTGTGCTCGCTGACCCTGAGTCCCAACTCGCACCGAGTCCCGCTCACCCATCACCCCCTGTGCTCGCTGACCCCGTGTCCTAACTCACACCCAGTCCCGCTCACCCATCACCCCCTGTGCTCGCTGACCCCGTGTCCCAACTCGCACCCAGTCCCGCTCACCCATCACCCCCTGTGCTCGCTGACCCCGTGTCCCAACTCGTACCCAGTCCCGCTCACCCATCACCCTCTGTGCTCGCTGACCCCGTGTCCTAACTCGCACCCAGTCCCGCTCACCCATCACCCCCTGTGCTCACTGACCCCGTGTCCTAACTCGCACCGAGTCCCGCTCACCCATCACCCCCTGTGCTCGCTGACCCCGTGTCCTAACTTGCACCGAGTCCCGCTCACCCATCACCCCCTGTGCTCGCTGACCCCGTGTCCTAACTCGCACCGAGTCCCGCTCACCCATCACCCCCTGTGCTCGCTGACCCTGTGTCCCAACTCGCACCGAGTCCCGCTCACCCATCACCCCCTGTGCTCGCTGACCCCGTGTCCTAACTTGCACCGAGTCCCGCTCACCCATCACCCCCTGTGCTCGCTGACCCCGTGTCCTAACTCGCACCGAGTCCCGCTCACCCATCACCCTCTGTGCTCGCTGACCCCGTGTCCTAACTCGCACCGAGTCCCACTCACCCATCACCCCCTGTGCTCGCTGACTTACATTGGCTCCCGGTTAAGCAACACCTTGATTTCAAAATTCTCCATCCTTGTTTACAAATCCCTCCCTCGCCCCCTCCCTATCTCTGTAACCTCCTCCAGCCCCTACACCCCTCCCTATCTCTGTAACCTCCTCCAGTCCCTACACCCCTCCCTATCTCTGTAACCTCCTCCAGCCCCTACACCCCTCCCTATCTCTGTAACCTCCTCCAGCCCCTACACCCCTCCCTATCTCTGTAACCTCCTCCAGCCCCTACACCCCTCCCTATCTCTGTAACCTCCAGCCCCTACACCCCTCCCTATCTCTGTAACCCCCTCCAGCCCCTACACCTCTCCCTATCTCTGTAACCTCCTCCAGCTCGTACACCCCTCCAAGATGTCTGCACTCCTCTAATTCTGCCCTCCTGATCATCCCTGATTATAATCGCTCCACCATCGGTGTGTGTATGTATGTGTGAGAGAGTTGTGTGAGTGTGTGTGTGAGTGAGTGTGTGTGTGTGTGTGAGAGTGAGTGTGTGTGTGAGAGTGTGAGAGTGTGTGTGTGTGAGTGTGTGTGTGAGTGTGTGTGAGAGTGAATGTGTGTGTGAGAGTGAGTGTGTGTGTGTGAGTGTGTGTGAGAGTGAGTGTGTGTGTGAGAGTGAGTGTGTGTGTGAGTGTGTGTGAGAGTGTGTGTGTGAGTGTGTGTGTGAGTGTGTGAGAGTGAGTGTGTGTGTGTGTGTGAGTGTGAGGTGAGTGTGTGAGTGTGTGTGTGTGTGTGTGAGAGAGTGAGTGTGTGTGTGAGAGAGAGAGTGAGTGTGTGTGTGAGTGAGTGTGTGTGTGAGTGTGTGTGTGTGAGTGAGAGTGTGTGTGAGAGAGTGTGAGTGTGTGTGTGAGAGTGTGTGTGTGTGTGTGTGAGTGAGAGTGTGTGAGTGTGTGTGAGAGTGTGTGAGTGTGTGTGTGTGTGAGAGTGAGTGTGTGTGTGTGAGAGTGTGTGTGTGTGTGAGTGTGTGAGAGTGAGTGTGTGTGTGTGAGAGTGTGTGTGTGTGTGTGTGAGAGTGTGTGAGTGTGTGTGTGTGTGAGTGTGTGTGAGTGAGTGAGTGTGTGAGTGAGTGTGTGAGTGAGAGTGTGTGTGAGTGAGTGTGTGTGTGTGTGTTTAGAGCCGCTGATTACAAAGCTTGCCCTCTGAGGCCTGGCCATAATCCAGGCCCTGACCTCGGCCCTCCCTGAGGCCTGTGTCGCCCCGGGCAACGGTGGGCCTTGAGCGTGTGGGAGCGGAGGCAGTGTTGGGGGAGGGGGTGTGTGGGGGGGGGGGGGGGGAATGGGCAAGAAGGGGCAATTAGAAGCCAGCACAGACTGTATCCCGGCCATGGGAGGAGCCCGAGAGAGAGCCGTGTTTGTGGAGCCAGCTCGGGGAGTGGTGACTGAGAGAGAGAACAAAGGCCGAGAGATCCCCGGGGAGGTCGCTCCCCATCCGCCTGCTTCCCCGGGAGGCCATGTGGTGCCTGCACTGCCCCTCGGAGAAGACACACTCCCTCCTGCACACCCGCCTCTCGAGATGGTAAGCTCCCGGGCCCACTCCTTCCCCCGCCAAGCCTCAGGCTCCGGTTCACAGACCCCCGCGTCGGGGGAGGGGGAGAGGGGGTGAGGGGGGAGGGGGAGGTGGGGGGGGGAAGAGAGAGGTGGGATGGGGAGGGGGAGGGGGAGGGGGGGAGGGCGGTCTCTGCATCTTTCCCCCCCCCCCCCGCCATCGGGTCACCGCCTCACAACACACACTGTCACAGGCTGCATCGTCCCCGAGGGTCTCCGCCTCTCCATCCATCTCTCTCTCTCTCTCTCTATCCGTTTCTCTCTCTCTGTCTCTCTATCTCTCTGTCTCTCTCTCTTTCTCACTCTCTCTCTCTCAATCTCTCTCTATCTCTCACTCTCTCTATCTCTCAATCTCTCTCTCTATCTCTCACTCTCTATCTCTCTCTCTGTCAGTCTCTCTCTCACTCTCTCCACCTCTCTCTCTCTCTGTCTCTCTATCTCTCTCTCTTTCTCTATCTATCTATTTCTCTCTCTCTATCTCTCTCTCTCTCTCTCTGTCAGTCTCTCTCTGTCTCACTCTCTCCGTCTCTCTCTCTCTGTCTCTCTCTCTATCTCTCTCTATCTATCTCTCTCTCTCTCTTTCTATCTCTCTATCTCTCTCTCTCTCTCTATCTATCTATCTATTTACCTGTCTCTCTCTCTCTCTCTCTGTCTCTCTCTCTATCTCTCTCTCTCTCTCTCTATCTATCTCTCTCTCTCTCTGTCTGTCTCTCTCTCTCTATCTATCTATTTATCTGTCTCTCTCTCTTACTCTCTCTCTCTCTGTCTCTCTCTCTCTATCTATCTCTCTCTCTCTATCTATCTCTCTCTCTCTCTGTGCATCTTCCTGCTTTTCCCATTGTAACCCCTCCCCCCCTCGCTGAGCTCGGCTCAGGATTGTAACTGTTGCATGGTAATCTGGATGTTTAAAAGTATTCTGACTGCTGCCTCCAGCCCCTACACCCTCCCTATCTCTGTAACCTCCTCCAGCCCCTAAACCCCTCCCTATCTGTAACCCCCTCCAGCCCCTAAACCCCTCCCTATCTGTAACCCCCTCCAGCCCCTACACCCCTCCCTATCTCTGTAACCTCCTCCAGCCCCTACACTCCTCCCTATCTCTGTAACCTCCTCCAGCCCCTACACCCCTCCCTATCTCTGTAACCCCCTCCAGCCCCTACACACCTCCCTATCTGTAACCCCCTCCAGCCCCTACACCCCTCCCTATCTCTGTAACCTCCTCCAGCCCCTGCACCCCTCCCTATCTCTGTAACCCCCTCCAGCCCCTACACCCCTCCCTATCTCTGTAACCTCCTCCAGCCCCTGCACCCCTCCCTATCTCTGTAACCTCCCCCAGCCCCTGCACCCCTCCCTATCTCTGTAACCTCCCCCAGCCCCTACACCCCTCCCTATCTCTGTAACCTCCTCCAGCCCCTATACCCCTCCCTATCTCTGTAACCTCCTCCAGCCCCTACACCCCTCCCAATCTCTGTAACCTCCTCCAGCCCCTGCACCCCTCCCTATCTCTGTAACCTCCTCCAGCCCCTGCACCCCTCCCTATCTCTGTAACCCCCTCCAGCCCCTACACCCCTCCCTATCTCTGTAACCTCCTCCAGCCCCTACACCCCTCCCTATCTCTGTAACCCCCTCCAGCCCCTACACCCCTCCCTATCTCTGTAACCCCCTCCAGCCCCTACACCCCTCCCTATCTCTGTAACCTCCTCCAGCCCCTACACCCCTCCCTATCTCTGTAACCTCCTCCAGCCCCCTACACCCCTCCCTATCTCTGTAACCTCCTCCAGCCCCACAACCCCCCCCCACCCCGAGATCTCTGCGCTCCTCTAATTCTGCCCTGCTGACCATCCCTGATTATAATCGCTCCACCATCGGTGGCCGTGCCCTCTGTTGTCTGGGCCCCAAGCTCTGGAACTCCCTCCCTAAACCTCTCCGCCTCTCTCTCCTCCTTCAGGATGCTCCTTAAAACCCATCTCTTTGACCCAGCGTTGGTTCACCTGTCCCTAATATCTCCTGATGCGGCTCGGGGTCAGAGTTAAAAAAAAATACACAGATTGACGATAATCGGCGAGGGAACCAGAGGGGGAGATGGGGGGAGAACGTGTTTACGCAGCGAGTTGTTGTGATCGGGAACGCGCTGCCTGAAAGCTCGGTGCGAGCAGATTCAATCGTAACCTTCAAACCGGAGAATTGGACAAATACTGGAAGGGGGAAAATGTGCCGGGGCTGTGGGGAAAGGGCAGGGGGGGGGAGTGTGGGACTGATTGGGGTCGCTCTGTCACCGAGCCGGCACAGCACGGGTCTCGATGGGCCCAATGGGATCCTGCTGTGCCGTGAGGTTCTAAGATAAGACCCACCTGCTTGACCAGCCTGTGGGAACTGGCTCTTTCGCTACTTTCTAAAGCCCCCTCTGTCAGTGGATGTTATTTCTGTCCGTGTTTCCATCATCATCATCGGCAGTCCCTCGGAACCGAGGAAGACTTGCTTCCACTCCAAAACTGAGTCCTTCGGTGGCTGAACAGCCCAATACGGGAGCCACAGTCCCTGTCACAGGGTGGGACAGACAGTGGTTGAGGGAAGGGGAGGGTGGGACTGGTTTGCCGCACGCTCCTTCCGCTGCCTGCGCTTGGTTTCTGCACGCTCTCGGCGACGGGACTCGAGGCGCTCAGCGCCCCTCCCGGATGCACTTCCTCCACTTAGGGCGGGACTGGTCTTTGGGCCCAGGGACTCCCAGGTGTCGGTGGGGGATGTTGCACTTTATCGGGGAGGCTTTGAGGGTGGTCCCCTGTAACGTTTCCTCTGCCCACCTTTGGCCCGTTTGCCCGTGAAGGAGTTCCGAGTAGAGCGCTTGGCTTTGGGGAGTCTCGTGTCTGGGGGGCCATGCGGACAATGTGGGCCCTGCCCAGCGGAGCTGGTCGAGTGTGGTCAGTGCTTCGATGCTGGGGGATGTTGGGCCTGGTCGAGGACGCTAACGTTGGTGCGTCTGTCCTCCCGGGGGATTTGCGGGATCTTGCGGGAGACATCGTTGGTGGTATCTCTCCAGCGACTTGAGGTCCATCTCTTACTGACCTCCTGAAAACGTGGTCTGAGACTGCGAAAGAGCTGCTGATCGTACGGTTTGAAATCCTCATCTTGCCGTCCGGAGGAGACGGGGGACCCCAGTGGAGTGCACTCTACGCGGGAGTCCTCCCTCTATCTAGCGGGGGACTTGGCCTGGAGGGTGTTGCACGGGACAATCGGTTTTTAAGTCGGTTCGCGGACTCCCGGGCCGCCGGCAGTTTCTGCGGTCTGGAGGAGTCCGTGTTCCACGTCTACGTTCAGCGTGGGAGGTTGCAGCCCCCTCTTCCGTTATTCGAAGGGGATGTTCCTCGAATTCTGGCTGCACTTCAGTCCCACGCCCCTGATCTGTGGGCACCCTGTGCGGAGGGGAGCGGGCAGGTCCGAGGGCCTCCTCGTGGGGCCTGCTCCTGGGCCCTGGCCAATGGGGTCCATCAGCCGGTCTGGGCAGCGGGCGGTCGAGGGGGTCGTTCAGCCCCGACTGCCCGCCTCTCTTCCGCGGTTACATCCGAGCCAGGGTGTCCCTGGAGACGGAGCACGCGGTGTCCACCGGTACGCTCGCAGCCTTCCGCGAGAGGTGGGCGCCGGAGGGACTGGAGTGCGTCATCACCTCCGCGGCAACCCAAATTTTAATTGGATAGCTTAATGTTCCCTTCAAAGTTTTATTTGTTAGTTTGTGGTTCTAGTGTCCCTTTAATAAGGGCGGCACTTGTGTTAATGTTCAGCTAAAAAATGTGTCGGCATTCATTAACACCGTGTCTCTCTCGGACCGACGGGGTTAGAATCGGGTTTGGGCGACGGAGAGCGAGGGAGGGAGAGAGGGAAGGTGGGAATAGTGGGGGAGAGATGTAGAGACCGGGGAGGGAGAGGGGAGTGTTTGGAGGGGAGGGAGAGGGGAGTGTTTGGAGTGGAGGGAGAGGAGTGTGTCTGGAGGGGAGGGAGAGGAGTGTTTGGAGGGGAGGAAGAGGGGAGTGTTTGGAGGGGAGGGAGAGGGGAGTGTTTGGAGGGGAAGGAGAGGAGTGTTTGGAGGGGAGGGAGAGGGGAGTGTTTGGAGTGGAGGGAGAGGAGTGTGTCTGGAGGGGAGGGAGAGGAGTGTTTGGAGGGGAGGGAGAGGGGAGTGTTTGGAGGGGAGGGAGAGGGGAGTGTTTGGAGGGGAAGGAGAGGAGTGTTTGGAGGGGAGGGAGAGGGGAGTGTTTGGAGGAGAGGGAGAGGGGAGTGTTTGGAGGGGAGTGAGAAGGGAGTGTTTGAAGGGGAGGGAGAGGGGAGTGTTTGGAGGGGAGGGAGAGGAGAATTTGGAGGGAGGGAGAGGGGAGTGTTTGGAGGGGAGGGAGAGGAGTGTTTGGAGGGAGGGAGAGGGGAGTGTTTGGAGGGGAGGGAGAGGGGAGTGTTTGGAGGGGAGGGAGAGGAGAGTTTGGAGGGAGGGAGAGGGGAGTGTTTGGAGGGTGGGAGAGGAGTGTGTTTTGAGGGAGGGAGAGGGGAGTGTTTGAAGGGGAGGGAGAGGGGAGTGTTTGGAGGGGAAGGAGAGGGAGGTGTTTGGAGGGGAGGGAGAGGGGAGTGTTTGGAGAGGAGGGAGAGGAGTGTGTTTTGAGGGAGGGAGAGGGGAGTGTTTGGAGGGGAGGGAGAGGGGAGTGTTTGGAGGGAGTGGGAGGGGAGTGTTTGGAGGGGAGGGAGAGGATTGTGTTTGGAGGGGAGGGAGAGGGGAGTGTTTGGAGGGGAGGGAGAGGGGAGTGTTTGGAGCGGAGGGAGAGGAGTGTGTTTGGAGGGGAGGGAGATGAGTGTTTGGAGGGGAGGGAGAGAGGAGTGTTTTGAGGGGAGGGAGAGGAGTGTTTGGAGGGGAGGGAGAGGAGAGTTTGGAGGGAGAGAGAGGGGAGTGTTTGGAGGGGAGGGAGAGGGGAGTGTTTGGAGGGGAGGGAGAGGGGAGAGTTTGGAGCGGAGGGAGAGGAGTGTGTTTGGAGGGGAGGGAGCGGAGTGTTTGGAGGGAGGGAGAGGGGAGTGTTTGGAGGGAGTGGGAGGGGAGTGTTTGGAGGGGAGGGAGAGGATTGTGTTTGGAGGGGAGGGAGAGGGGAGTGTTTGGAGGGGAGGGAGAGGGGAGTGTTTGGAGCGGAGGGAGAGGAGTGTGTTTGGAGGGGAGGGAGATGAGTGTTTGGAGGGGAGGGAGAGAGGAGTGTTTTGAGGGGAGGGAGAGGAGTGTTTGGAGGGAGGGAGAGGAGAGTTTGGAGGGAGAGAGAGGGGAGTGTTTGGAGGGGAGAGAGAGGGGAGTGTTTGGAGGGGAGGGAGAGGGGAGAGTTTGGAGCGGAGGGAGAGGAGTGTGTTTGGAGGGGAGGGAGCGGAGTGTTTGGAGGGAGGGAGAGGGGAGTGTTTGGAGGGGAGGGAGAGGGGAGTGTTTGGAGGGGAGGGAGAGGAGTGTTTGCAGCGGAGGGAGAGGAGTGTGTTTGGAGGGGAGGGAGAGGAGTGTTTGGAGGGAGGGAGAGGGGAGTGCTTGGAGGGGAGGGAGAGGGGAGTGTTTGGAGGGGAGGGAGAGGAGTGTTTGGAGGGGAGGGAGAGGAGAGTTTGGAGGGAGGGAGAGGGGAGTGTTTGGAGGGTGGGAGAGGAGTGTTTTTTGAGGGAGGGAGAGGGGAGTGTTTGAAGGGGAGGGAGAGGGGAGTGTTTGGAGGGGAGGGAGAGGGAGGTGTTTGGAGGGAGGGAGAGGGGAGTGTTTGGAGGGGAGGGAGAGGAGTGTGTTTTGAGGGAGGGAGAGGGGAGTGTTTAGAGAGGAGGGAGAGGGGAGTGTTTGGAGGGAGGGAGAGGGGAGTGTTTGGAGGGGAGGGAAAGGATTGTGTTTGGAGGGGAGGGAGAGGGGAGTGTTTGGAGGGAGGGAGAGGGGAGTATTTGGAGGGGAGGGAGAGGGGAGTGTGTTTGGAGGGGAGGGAGAGGGGAGTGTTTGGAGGGAGGGAGAGGGGAATGTTTGGAGGGGAGGGAGAGGGAAGTGTTTGGAGGGGAGGGGGAGTGGGGAAAGGGGAGGGAGAGGGGAGAGTTTGGAGGAGAGGGGAGAGTTTGGAGGGGAGGGAGAGGGGAGTGTTTGGAGGGAAGGGGGAGTGGGGAGAGGGGAGGGAGAGGGGAGAGTTTGGAGGGGAGGGAGAGGGGAGAGTTTGGAGGGGAGGGAGAGGGGAGAGTTTGGAGGGGTGGGAGAGGGGAGAGTTTGGAGGGGAGGGAGAGGGGAGAGTTTGGAGGGGAGGGAGAGGGGAGAGTTTGGAGGGGTGGGAGAGGGGAGAATTTGGAGGGGAGGGAGTGGGTAGTATTTGGAGGGGAGGGAGAGGGGAGTGTTTGGAGGGAGGGGGAGGGGAGTGTTTGGAGGGAGGGATAGGGGAGTGTTTGGAGGGTGGGAGAGGAGAGTGTTTGGAGGGGAGGGAGAGGAGTGTGTTTGGAGGGGAGGGAGAGGGGAGTGTTTGGAGGGGAGGGAGAAGAGAGTGTTTGGAGGGCAGGGAAAGGAGTGTTTGGAGGGGAGGGAGAGGGAAGTGTTTGGAGGGGAGGGAGAGGGGCGTGTTTGGAGGGGAAGGAGAGGAATGTGTTTGGTGGGGAGGGAGAGGGGAGTGTTTGGAGGGAGGGATAGGGGAGTGTTTGGAGGGTGGGAGAGGAGAGTGTTTGGAGGGGAGGGAGAGGAGTGTGTTTGGAGGGGAGGGAGAGGGGAGTGTTTGGAG
>NC_092008.1:3585986-3598486 GCF_044704955.1 Pristiophorus japonicus | reverse complement strand
TAACCGGGTGTGAGTTACAGGCTGCAATCTAATCGAGGGGTTCGGGGGGGTTTATATATAGAATAACGGATACCCGGGAGTGAGTTCCAGGCTGGAATCTAATCGAGGGGTTCGGGGTGTTTATATATAGAATAACAGATACCCGGGAGTGAGTTCCAGGCTGGAATCTAATCGAGGGGTTCGGGGGGTTTATATATAGAATAACAGATACCCGGGAGTGAGTTACAGGAGTCAATCTAATTGAGGGGTTCGAGGGGTTTATATATCGAATAACAGATACCCGGGAGTGAGTTACAGGCTGCAATCTAATCGAGGGGTTCGGGGTTTTTATATATAGAATAACAGATACTCGGGAGTGTGTTACAGGCTGGAATCTAATCGAGGGGTTC
Organism: Pristiophorus japonicus; assembly: GCF_044704955.1. Taxonomy (NCBI): domain Eukaryota; kingdom Metazoa; phylum Chordata; class Chondrichthyes; family Pristiophoridae; genus Pristiophorus; species Pristiophorus japonicus. Next base: position 3,598,097 of record NC_092008.1, on the reverse strand, counting down.
GGGGTGTTTATATATAGAATAACAGATACCCGGGAGTGAGTTCCAGGCTGGAATCTAATCGAGGGATTCGGAGGGTTTATATATAGAATAATAGATACCTGGGAGTGAGTTCCAGGCTGGAATCTAATCGAGGGGTTCGGGGTGTTTATATATAGAATAACAGATACCCGGGAGTGAGTTCCAGGCTGGAATCTAATCGAGGGGTTCGGGGGGTTTATATATAGAATAACAGATACCCGGGAGTGAGTTACAGGAGTCAATCTAATTGAGGGGTTCGAGGGGTTTATATATCGAATAACAGATACCCGGGAGTGAGTTACAGGCTGCAATCTAATCGAGGGGTTCGGGGTTTTTATATATAGAATAACAGATACTCGGGAGTGAGTTACAGGCTGGAATCTAATCGAGGGGTTCGGGGGGTTTTATATATAGAGTACCAGATACCTGAGAGTGACTTACAGGCTGGAATCTAATTGAGGGGTTCGGGGGGTTTTATATCGAGAACAACGGATAACCGGGAGTGAGTTACAGGCTGGAATCTAATCGAGGGGTTCGGGGGGTTGATATATAGAACAACGGATAGCTGGGAGTGAGTTACTGGCTGGAGTCTAATCGAGGGGTTCCGGGGGTTTATATATAGAATAACAGATGCCTGGGAGTGAGTTATAGGCTGGTGTCTGATCGAGGGGTTCAGGGGGTTTATATATAGAATAACAGAGAGACAGAGAGAGAGAGGGAGGGAGGGAGAGGGAGAGAGAGATAGATGGAGAGGGAGGGGGAGAGAGAGAGAGGGAGAGGGAGGGAGAGAGGGAGAGAGAGAGACAGAGAGAGGGAGAGGGAGAGAGAGAGAGAGAAGGAGACGGAGGGAGAGAGAGGGAGAGAGAGAGAGGGGAGAGAGAGAAAGAGAGAGAGGGAAAGAGAGAGAGAGAGAGAGGGAGAGAGAGAGGGGGAGAGGGAGAGAGAGTGACAGAGAGAGAGAGAGGCGGGGAGAGAGAGACAGAGAGAGATAGAGACAGAGAGAGAGAGAGAGAGGGAGAGAGAGAGTGACAGAGAGAGAGAGAGAGAGATGGGGAGAGGGGGGCAGGGGGAGAGGGAGAGAGAGAGAGGGAGGAGAGAGAGTGACAGAGAGAGAGGGAGGGAGAGAGAGAGAGAGTGACAGAGAGAGCGAGGAAGAGGGAGAGAGAGAGAGAGGGAGAGGGATAGAGAGAGTGACAGAGAGAGAGAGAGAGAGGGAGAGAGAGAGGGAGGGAGAGAGAGAGAGAAAGAGAGTGACAGAGAGGGAGAGAGAGAGAGAGAGAGGAGAGAGGGAGAGGGAGAGAGAGAGGGAGAGAGAGAGAGAGAGGGAGAGAGGGAGAGAGAGAGAGAGAGACTGTGACAGTGAGACAGACAGAGAGAGAGAGAGAGAGGGATACATGGATGGGCGGATAGAAAGTGGATGAAGTGAGTGAGGAAGCCCGAGGGAGATTCTGATTCCGTCACCACGGCGAATAACAAAGTCTGTCTCGGAAGGGGGTCGCTGGGCGATAGCGCGCCCTCTCGCTCTCGTGAACCGGGGGGGGTGTCGCGCGGGGGCAATCGCACCCCGACTCCCCCTCCCCCACGACCCAGAGTGAGCGGGTGCAGCCTCTCACAGCCAAAGAGCTCCCTCGCTGGCTCCAGCACTGGGGCGACCTCTGTACATACTTCAAACGGAAAGATTTCTCGGGCTACCGTTAATCAGGGGGCTTCGATCAGGTGAACGGCCTCCTCCTGTGATATCTCGTTCAATGTCATCAGCAGGAGGTGTGTAAATCTCGATCGAATCTAACCTCCACCTTTTCACCTGTCAGCCGTAGCTCAGTGGGCAGCACCCTCGCCTCCAAGTCAGAAGGTTGTGGGTTCAGGTCCCACTCCAGGGACTCGAGCACAAAAATCTAAGCTGACACTCCAGTGCAGTACCGAGGGAGCGCCGCACTGCGCTGTCGGAGGGGCGGTACCGAGGGAGCGCCGCACTGCGCTGTCGGAGGGGCGGTACTGAGGGAGCACCACACTGTCGGAGGGGCGGTACTGAGGGAGTGCCGCACTGTCGGAGGGGCGGTACTGAGGGAGCGCCGCACTGTCGGAGGGGCGGTACTGAGGGAGCGCCGCACTGTTGGAGGGGCGGTACTGAGGGAGCAGCGCACTGTCGGAGGGGCGGTACTGAGGGAGCGCCGCACTGTCGGAGGGGTGGTACTGAGGGAGCGCCGCACTGTCGGAGGGGCGGTACTGAGGGAGCAGCGCACTGTCGGAGGGGCGGTACTGAGGGAGCACTGCGCTGTCGGAGGGGCAGTACTGAGGGAGCGCCGCACTGTCGGAGGGGCAGTACTGAGGGAGCGCCGCACTGTCGGAGGGGCAGTACTGAGGGAGCGCCGCACTGTCGGAGGGGCGGTACTGAGGGAGTGCCGCACTGTCGGAGGGGCGGTACTGAGGGAGTGCCGCACTGTCGGAGGGGCAGTACTGAGGGAGCGCCGCACTGTCGGAGGGGCAGTACTGAGGGAGCGCCGCACTGTCGGAGGGGCAGTACTGAGGGAGCGCCGCACTGTCGGAGGGGCGATACTGAGGGAGCGCCGCACTGTCGGAGGGGCGGTACTGAGGGAGCGCCGCACTGTCGGAGGGGCGGTACTGAGGGAGCCCCGCACTGTCGGAGGGGCGGTACTGAGGGAGCGCCGCACTGTCGGAGGGGCAGTACTGAGGGAGCGCCACACTGTCGGAGGGGCAGGAACCAACTAATTCTAAATGGCAAGGTATTGCAATGAATTCTAAAGCATATACAGCATCCTAATTTTCAAATCCCTCCATGGTCTCGCCCCTCCCTATCTTTGTAACTTCCTCAAGCCCCGACACCTTTCCCTATCTCTGTAACCCCCTCCAGCCCTCCCTATCTCTGTAACCTCCTCCATCCCCTACACCCCTCCCTATCTCTGTCACCTCCTCCAGCCCCTACACCCCTCCCTATCTCTGTCACCTCCTCCAGCCCCTACACCCCTCCCTATCTCTGTAACCTCCTGCAGCCCCTACACCCCTCAATATCTCTGTAACCCCCTCCAGCCCCTATACCCCTCCCTATCTCTGTAACCTCCTCCAGTCCCTACACCCCTCCCTATCTCTGTAACCCCCTCCAGCCCCTACACCCCTCCCTTTCTCTGTAACCCCCTCCAGCCCCTACACCCCTCCCTATCTCTGTAACCCCCTCCAGCCCCTACACCCCTCCCTATCTCTGTAACCCCCTCCAGCCCTCACACCCCTCCCTATCTCTGTAACCCCCTCCAGCCCCTACACCCCTCCCTATCTCTGTAACCCCCTCCAGCCCCTACACCCCTCCCTATCTCTGTAACCCCCTCCAGCCCCTACACCCCTCCCTATCTCTGTCACCTCCTCCAGCCCCTACACCCCTCTCTATCTCTGTAACCCCCTCCAGCCCCGACACCCCTCCCTATCTCTGTAACCTCCTCCAGCCCCACAACCCCCCGAGATGTCTGCACTCCTCTAATTCTGCCCTCCTGACCATCCCTGATTATAATCGCTCCACCATCGGTGGCCGTGCCTTCTGTTGCCTGGGGCCCCAAGCTCTGGAACTCCCTCCCTAAACCTCTCCGCCTCTCTCTCCTCCTTCAAGACGCTCCTTAAAACCTCCCTCTTTGGCCCCAGCTTTTGGTCGCCTGTCCCTAGTTTCCACTGGGCGTCAAATTTTGTTTTAACTCTCAAAACTCCTGTTCAGCGCCCTTGCGACGCTTCGCGACGTGAAAGGTGCTATATAAATTAAGGCTGGTGTTGTTGTGATGGAGGGAAGTTCATTGATGGAGCAGCTGAATCTGGTTGGGCCGCAGGAACTCCGGCAGCGATGTCCTGGGTCTGGGATAATTGGCCTCCAACAACCACAACCATTTGCCTCTGCGCTCCGTCTGACTCCGGACAGTGGAGAGATCTCCCCGGCCCCCGGCCGATTCCCATCGGCTTCCGTTTTCCTGGGCTGCCAAATGCCGCCTCGATGTCGAGGGGCAGTCCCTCTCCCCTTGGCCTCCGGAATTATTCTTTTATTTATCCGTTCCTGGGGATGTGGGGGGGTCGCTGGCCAGGCCGGCGTTTATTGCCCGTCCCTAATCGCCCCGTCAGAAAATGGCGGTGAGCCGCCTTCTTGAACCGCTGCAGTCCGTGTGTTGAAGGGACTCCCACAGCGCTGTTAGGGCGGGAGTTCCAGGATTGAGACCCAGCGACGATACACAGAAGAAACAGGAGCAGGAGTCGGCCATTCGGCCCCTCGAGCCTGCTCCGCCATTTAATACGATCGTGGCTGATCCCATCATTATTCAGCCATGAACTCATTGAATGGCGGTGCAGGCTCGAAGGGCCGAATGGCCTCCTCCTGCACCTATTTTCTATGGTTTGATCATGGACTCAGCTCCACTTCCCCGCCCGCCCCCTTAATCCCCTTATCGGTTAAGAAACTGTCTATCTCTGTCTTAAATTTATTCAATGTCCCGGCTTCCACAGCTCTCTGAGGCAGCGAATTCCACAGATTTACAACCCTCTGAGAGAAGAAATTCCTCCTCATCTCAGTTTTAAATGGGCGGCCCCTTATTCTAAGACCATGCCCCCTAGTTCTAGTCTCCCCCATCAGTGGGAACATCCTCTCTGCATCCACCTTGTCGAGCCCCCTCATAATCTTATACGTTTCGATAAGATCACCTCTCATTCTTCTGAATTCCAATGAGTAGAGGCCCAACCTCCTCAACCTTCCCTCATAAGTCAACCCCCTCATCCCCGGAATCAACCGAGTGAACCTTCTCTGAACTGCCTCCAAAGCAAGTATATCCTTTCGTAAATATGGAAACCAAAACTGCACGCAGTACTCCAGGTGTGGCCTCACCAATACCCTGTATAACTGGAGCAAGACTTCCCTGCTTTTATACTCCATCCCCTTTGCAATAAAGGCCAAGATACCCTTGGCCTTCCTGATCACTTGCTGTACCTGCATACTATCCTTTTGTGTTCCATGTACAAGTAACCCCCAGATCCCGCTGTACTGCGGCACTTTGCAATCTTTCTCCATTTAAATAATAACTTGCTCTTTGATTTTTGTTCTGAACGGCCGATATATTCCCAAGTCGAGGGATGGTGTGTGTGTGACTGGGAGGGGAACGTGGAGGGGGGTGGTGTTCCCATGGACCTGCTGCCCTTGACCTTCTAGGCGGGTAGAGGTCGCGGGTTCGGGAGGTGCTGCCGGAGAAGCCTTGGCCAGTTGCCGCGGTGCATCTTGTGGACGGTGCACACTGCAGCCACGGTGCGCCGGTGGTGGAGGGAGTGAGTGTTGGAGGTGGTGGAGGGAGTGAGTGTTGGAGGCGGTGGGGAGCGTGGCCCATCGAGCGGGGCTGCTTTGTCCTGGATGGTGTCGAGCGTCTCGAGGGCCCAGGCCGTGGCTTTGGAATGCTGCAGAATGTGCGCTGGGGGAGAGGGGAGGGGGACTTGTGACAGCGTTGTGGCCTGTCCCTTGTACCCAACGCAATCGCCGGACCCCACAGATCGGTGCGCGCAGTCGGTGGGCGGAGTTTGCATTGCCTGCGCTAAGTGCATCACGTTCCTGGCAGCGGCCGATGGTTTGAGAAGCGTGTGTGTGTGTGTGTGTGTGTGTGTTTCGATATATTTCTGGCAGTCTCGGCAATTTGTGGGCTGGAACTTTCACAAACTTCGACTGTGTGACTTCCCCGGCCTAACTCGGTGTCGTCAGGCTCCGGGGCGGGATGGAGGGAGGGGGAGACAGGCCTTTCTGCCGCGTAAGGGTCTCTCGAGCCCGGGGCTTCCGAGGCTGGAGGTAGGGTGCTGAGGGAGCGCCCTACTGCGCTGTCGGAGGGGCGGTGGTGAGGGAGCGCCGCGCTGTCGGAGGGGCGGTGCTGAGGGAACCCCGCACTGTCGGAGGGGCGGTGCTGAGGGAGGGCCGCGCTGTCGGAGGGGCGGTACTGAGGGAGCGCCGCACTGTCGGAGGGGCGGTGCTGAGGGAGCGCTCTACTGCGCTGTCGGAGGGGCGGTGCTGAGGGAGCGCCGCACTGTCGGAGGGGCGGTACTGAGGGAGCGCCCTACTGCGCTGTCGGAGGGGCGGTACTGAGGGAGCGCCACACTGTCGGAGGGGCGGTACTGAGGGAGCGCCACACTGTCGGAGGGGCAGTACTGAGGGAGTGCCGTACTGCGCTGTCGGAGGGGCGGTACTGAGGGAGCGCCGCACTGTCGGAGGGGCGGTACTGAGGGAGCGCCGCACTGTCGGAGGGGCGGTACTGAGGGAGTCCCGCACTGTCGGAGGGGCAGTACTGAGGGAGTGCCGCACTGTCGGAGGGGCGGTACTGAGGGAGTCCCGCACTGTCGGAGGGGCAGTACTGAGGGAGTCCCGCACTGTCGGAGGGGCGGTACTGAGGGAGCGCCGCACTGTCGTAGGGGCGGTACTGAGGGAGGGCCGCGCTGTCGGAGGGGCGGTACTGAGGGAGCGCCGCACTGTCGGAGGGGCAGTACTGAGGGAGTGCTGTACTGCGCTGTCGGAGGGGCGGTACTGAGGGAGCGCCGCACTGTCGGAGGGGCAGTACTGAGGGAGCCCCGCACTGTCGGAGGGGCGGTGCTGAGGGAGCGCCGCACTGTCGGAGGGGCGGTGCTGAGGGAGCGCCGCACTGTCGGAGGGGCAGTACTGAGGGAGCGCCGCACTGTCGGAGGGGCGGTACTGAGGGAGCGCCGCACTGACGGAGGGGCGGTGCTGAGGGAGCGCCGCACTGTCGGAGGGGCGGTACTGAGGGAGCGCCGCACTGTCGGAGGGGCGGTGCTGAGGGAGCGCCGCACTGTCGGAGGGGCGGTGCTGAGGGAGCGCCGCACTGTCGGAGGGGCGGTACTGAGGGAGCGCCGCACTGTCGGAGGGGCGGTACTGAGGGAGCCCCGCACTGTCGGAGGGGCGGTACTGAGGGAGTGCCGCACTGTCGGAGGGGCGGTACTGAGGGAGTGCCGCGCTGTCGGAGGGGCAGTACTGAGGGAGTGCCGCACTGTCGGAGGGGCGGTACTGAGGGAGCCCCGCACTGTCGGAGGGGCGGTACTGAGGGAGCCCCGCACTGTCGGAGGGGCGGTACTGAGGGAGCGCCGCACTGTCGGAGGGGCAGTACTGAGGGAGTGCCGTACTGTCGGAGGGGCGGTGCTGAGGGAGCGCTGAGATTGACGTTAACCCGCTCTGCCTTTCTCTCCCCCCCCCCCTCCCCTCTACCCCGGACACAGCGTGGAGGTGGACACCCAGAGCAGCGAAGCCGGGACGGTGGTGGACAGCCCGTGCAGTCAGGCCGCGTACCGTTGCCAGGCCGAGCCCAGGGCGGACCGCTTTGACCGGCCGGCCCCGGCCAGCGCCCGCCCGCACTGCCCCGAGCTCCAGTGGGCGCAGCACGCCAGGCATCAGCCTGCCAGCCTCGCCCTCCGCAAACAGGAAGAGGAGGATGCGAGCAAACGGCCCAAGTCGCTCTCCGACAGCTATGAGCTCTCCACGGACCTGCAGGACAAAAAGGTAGGTGTCTCTATCAGCCGCGTTCCTCTCTGGACTTCTCGCCAACGGGGCCGGATTCTGGGCCGCGGCAGAGATGTGAAGTTATCTGCGTTCGGTCGGACAAACAGCAAAGCAGAGTATTTCTGTTTTTCAATGTTAGCACAGCATCAAAGCCAATGGTACGTTGGCCTTTATTGCAAGAGGATTTGAGTACAAGAGCGAACATTGGCAGATATCGGGCCCTGGTGAGACCACACCTGGGGTATTGTGCACAGTTCTGATCTCCTTACCTAGAGAAGGAGATACTTGCCACAGAGGTGACTATTTATAATCTGTATTAACGACTTGGAAGAAGGGACCGAGTGTAACGTAGCCAAGTTTGCTGATGATACAAAGATGGGAGGAAAAGCAATGTGTGAGGAGGTCACACAACATCTGCAAAAGGACACAGACAGGCTCAGTGAGTGGGCAAAGATTTGTCAGATGGAGTATAATGTTGGAAAGTGTGAGGTCATGCACTTTGGCAGAAAGAAATCAAAGAGCAAGTTATTATTTAAATGGAGAAAGATTGCAAAGTGCCGCAGTACAGCGGGACCTGGGGGTTACTTGTGCATGAAACACAAAAGGATAGTATGCAGGTACAGCAAGTGATCAGGAAGGCCAATGGTATCTTTGTTGCAAAGGGGATGGAGTATAAAAGCAGGGAAGTCTTGCTGCAGTTATACAGGGTATTGGTGAGGCCACACCTGGAGTACTGCGTGCAGTTTTGGTTTGCATATTTACGAGAGGATATACTTGCTTTGGAGGCAGTTCAGAGAAGGTTCACTCGGTTGATTCTGGGGATGAGGGGGTTGACTTATGAGGAAAGGTTGAGTAGGTTGGGCCTCTACTCATTGGAGTTCAGAAGAGTGAGAGGTGATCTTATCGAAACGTATCAGATTATGAGGGGGCTCGACAAGGTGGATGCAGAGAGGATGTTCCCACTGATGGGGGAGACTAGAACTAGGGGGCATGGTCTTAGAATAAGGGGCCGCCCATTTAAAACTGAGATGAGGAGGAATTTTTTCTCTCAGAGGGTTGTAAATCTGTGGAATTCGCTGTCTCAGAGAGCTGTGGAAGCCGGGACATTGAATATATTTAAGACAGAAATAGACAGTTTCTTAACCGATAAGGGGATAAGGGGGCGGGGCAGGGAAGTGGAGCTGAGTCCATGATCGGATCAGCCATGGTCGTATTAAATGGCGGAGCAGGCTCGAGGGGCCGAACGGCCTCCTCCTGTTCCTAATGTAACAGGTTCGAGGGGCTGAACGGCCTCCTCCTGTCCCTAATGTAACAGGCTCGAGGGGCTGAACGGCCTCCTCCTGTTCCTAATGTAACAGGCTCGAGGGGCTGAACGGCCTCCTCCTGTCCCTAATGTAACAGGCTCGAGGGCCTGAACGGCCTCCTCCTGTCCCTAATGTAACAGGCTCGAGGGGCTGAACGGCCTCCTCCTGTTCCTAATGTAACAGGCTCGAGGGGCTGAACGGCCTCCTCCTGTTCCTAATGTAACAGGCTCGAGGGGCTGAACGGCCTCCTCCTGTTCCTAATGTAACAGGCTCGAGGGGCTGAACGGCCTCCTCCTGTCCCTAATGTAACAGGCTCGATGGGCTGAACGGCCTCCTGTCCCTAATGTAACAGGCTCGAGGGGCTGAACGGCCTCCTCCTGTTCCTAATGTAACAGGCTCGAGGGGCTGAACGGCCTCCTCCTGTTCCTAATGTAACAGGCTCGAGGGGCTGAACGGCCTCCTCCTGTCCCTAATGTAACAGGCTCGATGGGCTGAACGGCCTCCTCCTGTCCCTAATGTAACAGACTCGAGGGGCTGAACGGCCTCCTCCTTGAAGGAATTGAACGTTGGAATGATTCAGTTCTTTCCGATCAGCCAGATAGTCTTGTTACAGGTAGAATACCAGTAGCAAATCCCACATTAGACATACAGGTACAACGCTCCGAACCCGGAACTCCGCAAACCGGAATTGTCCAAAAACTGGATATTTTTTGCGGCGAAACCCGAAATCCGATCAACGATTCTGGATTGCAGACAAGAAAATCAATAGTCTGAAATCCGGAATCCTCGACTGAATCCGTGCCGGGTTTTGGGTGTTGCGGGATTTAGGACCTCGTCGCTCAAAAAACCCGGCGCGGATTCGCTCGAGGATTCCGGATTTCGGCCTTGACTTTCTGGTCTGAAATCCGGAAAATCCCAAAAGCCGGAATGGACTCCGGATTTCCGACGTTTGGCCCAGTACTGGAAACAAGTCCGAGAGAAAGTCAGAGTTTAAGTCCCAGTCGGGCAGACAAACACTCTGAAGTTGTCGAGAGTCACAATGTAGATTAAGGGCATCCCCCTTGGAGAAAAACTCTCCTGAGGCTCAACCGAGAATGAGTCTAAATTTGGCACCACGTTTGGGAGGCTCTGTTTGAGAGCGAAGGTATCCTCTTCGAAACAGTAAAACCAGTGGTTTTTAGTTTGCAAATATGGCAAAACAAGACCATATCTTTTGTTGTGTATAACCATGCACGTTACGTATGATGATTATGTTGTTATAATTACTTCTTCATTAAGGAGGGAGAAGTATAATCTATAGCTCCATCTAGTGGACTACTGTGGTAATGCAACTGCTGCTGCAAAGACAATTAAAGTCACATGATGTATAAGAACATAAGAACTAGGAGCAGGAGTCGGCCATTCAGCCCCTCGAGCCTGCTCCGCCATTTAATAAGATCATGGCTGATCCGATCATGGACTCAGCTCCACTTCCCTGCCCGCCTCCTTATCCCCTTAACGGTTAAGAAACTGTCTATTTCTGTCTTAAATATATTCAATGTCCCGGCTTCCACAGCTCTCTGAGGCAGCGAATTCCACAGATTTACAACCCTCTGAGAGAAGAAATTCCTCCTCATCTCAGTTTTAAATGGGCGGCCCCTTATTCTAAGACCATGCCCCCTAGTTCTAGTCTCCCCCATCAGTGGGAACATCCTCTCTGCATCCACCTTGTCGAGCCCCCTCATAATCTTATACGTTTCGATAAGATCACCTCTCATTCTTCTGAACTCCAATGAGTAGAGGCCCAACCTGCTCAACCTTTCCTCATAAGTCAACCCCCTCATCCCCGGAATCAACCGAGTGAACCTTCTCTGAACTGCCTCCAAAGCAAGTATATCCTTCCTTAAATACGGAGACCAAAACTGCACGCAGTACTCCAGGTGTGGCCTCACCAATACGCTGTATAACTGTAGCAAGACTTCCCTGCTTTTATACTCCATCCCCTTTGCAATAAAGGCCAAGATTCCATTGACCTTCCTGATCACTTGCTGTACCTGCATACTAACCTTTTGTGTTTCATGCACAAGTAACCCCCAGGTCCCGCTGTACTGCGGCACTTTGCAATCTTTCTCCATTTAAATAATAACTTGCAGATTTTGTGTTCTCCTCACACATTGCTTTTCCTCCCATCTTTGTATCGTCAGCAAACTTGGCTACGTTACACTCAGTCCCTTCTTCCAAGTCGTTAATATAGATTGTAAATAGCTGGGGACCCAGCACTGATCCCTGCGGCACCCCACTAGTTACTGGTTGCCAACAAGAGAATGACCCATTTATCCCGACTCTCTGTTTTCTGTTCGTTAGCCAATCCTCTATCCATGCTAATATACGATGGGAGCTATCTTAGACAGTCTGTGGGGGCCAAACCGGGCCCCTTCTCTTCATTTAAAGCAGAGAGCCTCCGCGATTTAAAAAATTCGCTGCACTGGGCCACCAGGGAGGGTTTCGGACAGTTGGCCCCCAAGACAATCCAGCCGCGTGAGTATGGAGTGTCATACAGTTACGTAGAGCGTGTAGCGCTTATTCGGGCCGTCATAGGACGCTTTCAGCACAGAAGGAGGCCATTCGGCCCATCGAACCCGTGCCGGCTCTCTGCAAGATCACCTGGGTCAGTCCCACTCCCCTTAGCTTCAGTTACTTATCCACCTCCCTTTTGAAAGCCGTAATTGAGTTTGCCTCCACCTCCCAGGCAGTGCAGTCCAGATCTTAACCCGACAGTGCGGCACTCCCTCAGTACCGCCCCTCCGACAGTGCGGCACTCCCTCAGTACCGCCCCTCCGACAGTGCGGCACTCCCTCAGTACCGCCCCTCCGACAGTGAGGCGCTCCCTCAGTACCGCCCCTCCGACAGTGAGGCGCTCCCTCAGTACCGCCCCTCCGACAGTGCGGCGCTCCCTCAGAACTGTCCCTCCGACAGTGCGGCGCTCCCTCAGTACCGCCCCTCCGACAGTGCGGCGCTCCCTCAGTACCGCCCCTCCGACAGTGCGGCGCTCCCTCAGTACCGCCCCTCCGACAGTGCGGCGCTCCCTCAGTACTCCCCCTCCGACAGTGCGGTAGAGGTCACAGAGAGGTGAGGGATGTCCCAGGAAGTAGGAAACAGAACCAATCACTCCCTTCTCATTGCCCAAGTGCTGCAGGGCCATTGTGAAATCCCTCGCGGTGGTGGCCTGTTGACGTATAGTGCTCTGACTGCTGAGTTATTCCAGCCAGCGAAGGCAGTACTGAGGGAGCG